>NC_086444.1:1123331027-1123576027 GCF_028390025.1 Pseudophryne corroboree
CGTATTTTCCCGTTTCAGGTCAAAGTTCAATGACGAATGACATCGAAAGTGTAAAACTGCAACTTTTTGAATTTGTTACGATGGATTTACTAAGCTGTCGTATTCGGGTTTTTCTTTTCTTCCGATGTCGATGTCATTCGTGTTTTTTTTTGTGTTTTTTACGGCAGTGATTAGCAAAACACTGCCGACTTTTTTACAATTAATCTCGGCCGGATCTGTGTGATCCGTGCTGGGGTTCTATTTTTTATTTTTTTTAATTAAACACTGTAAAATTTAAAAAAACAATTGCGTGGGGTCCCCCCTCCTAAGCATAACCAGCCTCGGGCTCTTTGAGCCGATCCTGGTTGCCGAAATATGGGAAAAAAATTGACAGGGGTTCCCCCATATTTAAGCAACCAGCATCGGGCTCTGCGCCTGGTCCTGGTTCCAAAAATACGGGGGACAAAAAGAGTAGGGGTCCCCCGTATTTTTAAAACCAGCACCGGGCTCCACTAGCTGGACAGATAATGCCACAGCCGGGGTTCACTTTTATATAGTGCCCTGCGGCCGTGGCATCAAAAATCCAACTAGTCACCCCTGGCAGGGGTACCCTGGGGGAGTGGGGACCCCTTCAATCAAGGGGTCCCCCCCCAGCCACCCAAGGGCCAGGGGTGAAGCCCGAGGCTGTCCCCCCCCATCCAATGGGCTGCGGATGGGGGGGCTGATAGCCTTTGTTGTAAAAGAAAAGATATTGTTTTTAGTAGCAGTACTACAAGTCCCAGCAAGCCTCCCCCGCATGCTGGTACTTGGAGAACCACAAGTACCAGCATGCGGCGGAAAAACGGGCCCGCTGGTACCTGTAGTACTACTACTAAAAAAATACCCAAACAAACACAAGACACACACACCGTGAAAGTATAATTTTATTACATACATACACACATACATACATACTTACCTTATGTTCCCACGCAGGTCGGTCCTCTTCTCCAGTAGAATCCAAGGGGTACCTGTTGAAGAAATTATACTCACGAGATCCAGGGGTCCAGGGTCCTCGGGGAATCCAGGTGTAATCCACGTACTTGAAAAAAATAACAAAACGGACACTCGAGCCACGCACTAAAAGGGGACCCATGTTTGCACATGGATCCCCTTTTCCCGACTGCCAGAAACCCACTCTGACTGATGTCTAAGTGGGTTTCTTCAGCCAATCAGGGAGTGCCACGTTGTAGCACTCTCCTGATCGGCTGTGTGCTCCTGTACTGAGTGACAGGCAGCACACGGCAGTGTTACAATGTAGCGCCTATGCGCTCCATTGTAACCAATGCTGGGAACTTTCTTGCTCAGCGGTGACGTCACTTTAGGTCAACCGCAGGGCAGAAAGTTCCCATCATTGGTTACAATGTAGCGCATAGGCGCTACATTGTAACACTGCCGTGTGCTGCCTGTCAGTGAGGACAGGAGCACACAGCTGATCAGGAGAGTGCTACAACGTGGCGCTCCCTGATTGGCTGAAGAAACCCACTTAGACAGAAGTCAAAGTGGGTTTCTGGCATTCGTGGAAAGGTGACCCATGTGCAAACATGGGTCCCCTTTCAGTTCGTGGTCGGGACACCGTTTTGTTATTTTTTTCAAGTACGTGGATTACCCCTGGATTTCCCGAGGAGCCTGGACCCCTGGATCTCGTGAGTATAATTTCTTCAACAGGTACCCCTTGGATTCTACTGGAGAAGAGGACCGACCTGCGTGGGAACTTAAGGTAAGTATGTATGTATGTGTGTATGTATGTAATAAAATTATACTTTCACGGTGTGTGTGTCTTGTCTTTTTTTGGGTATTTTTTTAGTAGTAGTACTACAGGTACCAGCGGGCCCGTTTTTCCGTCGCATGCTGGTACTTGTGGTTCTCCAAGTACCAGCATGCGGGGGAGGCTTGCTGGGCCTTGTAGTACTGCTACTAAAAACAATATCTTTTCTTTTACAACAAAGGCTATCAGCCTCCCCATCCGCAGCCCATTGGATGGGGGGGGGACAGCCTCGGGCTTCACCCCTGGCCCTTGGGTGGCTGGGGGGGGGGACCCCTTGATTGAAGGGGTCCCCACTCCCCCAGGGTACCCCGGCCAGGAGTGACTAGTTGGATTGTTGATGCCACGGCCGCAGGGCACTATATAAAAGTGACCCCCGGCTGTGGCATTATCTGTCCAGCTAGTGGAGCCCGGTGCTGGTTTTAAAAATACGGGGGACCCCTACTCTTTTTGTCCCCCGTATTTTTGGGACCAGGACCAGGCGCAGAGCCCGATGCTGGTTGCTTAAATATGGGGGAACCCCTGTCATTTTTTTTCCCATATTTCTGCAACCAGGATCGGCTCAAAGAGCCCGAGGCTGGTTATGCTTAGGAGGGGGGACCCCACGCAATTTTTTTTGAAAAAATAAGCACTTTCCCACCCCTTCCCACTGATATACATGCACGGATCTCATGGATCCGTGCATGCCTATCCAATCACGAATAAAAAAAAAAGGTCTGGTTTTTTTTAGCACTTTTTTACGAGTTGTAATTTTTCACGGCAGTGTTTGTTTGTTTTTTGCTTTGCACTTCTTAGTAAATGACCGAGATTCATACTTAAACAGCCGCGTTTTGACCGATGGTGTATTCATTCGTAATTTTTTACTTGGACTTGCAAAAAATTACGAATGCCCTCATCTCTGCCGTGATTAGTGTTTAGTAAATTACCGAGATGACACTTTGATGAAAAAACGGCATCTCGGTCAAAATCGGGAGCTTAGTAAATTTCCCCCAGAGAGTTAGATTTGGGTGGGGTGTGTTCAATCTGAAATCTAAATTGCAGTGTAAAAATAAAGCAGCCAGTATTTACCCTGCACAGAAACAAAATAACCCACCCAAATCTAACTCTCTCTGCACATGTTATATCTGTCCCACCCTGCAATGCACATGGGGGGTAATTCCAAGTTGATCGCAGCAGGATTTTTTTATAGCAATTGGGCAAAACCATGTGCACTGCAGGGTGGACCTATATAACATGTGCAGAGAGAGTTAGATTTGGGTGGGTTATTTTGTTTCTGTGCAGGGTAAATACTGGCTGCTTTATTTTTACACTGCAAATTAGATTGCAGATTGAACGCACCCCACCCAAATCTAACTCTCTCTGCACATGTTATATATGCCTCCCCTGCAATGCACATGGGGGGTCATTCCGAGTTGTTCGCACGCAAGCTGCTTTTAGCAGCTTTACACACGCTAAGCCGCCGCCTACTGGGAGTGAATCTTAGCTTCTTAAAATTGCGAACGAAAGATTCTCTAAATTGCGACCACACACCTCTTAGCAGTTTCTGAGTAGCTCCAGACTTACTCGGCATCTGCGATCAGTTCAGTGCTTGTCGTTCCTGGTTTGATGTCACAAACACACCCAGCGTTCGCCCAGACACTCCTCCGTTTCTCCAGCCACTCCCGCGTTTTTCCCAGAAACGGTAGCGTTTTTTCGCACACACCCATAAAACGGCCTGTTTCCGCCCAGAAACACCCACTTCCTGTCAATCACACTCCGATCACCAGAACGAAGAAAAAACATCGTAATGCCGTGAGTAAAATACCTAACTGCATAGCAAATTTACTTGGCGCAGACGCACTGCGGACATTGCGCATGCGCATTAGCGACTAATCGCTCCGTTGCGAGAAAAAAATACCGAGTGAACAACTCGGAATGACCCCCATGGTTTTGCCCAATTGCTAACAAAAATCCTGCTGCGATCAACTTGGAATTACCCCCATGGTTTTGCCCAACTGCTAACAAATTTACTGCTGTGATCAACTCTGAATTACCCCCATGGTGTATACTTGAGCTAAGTATCCATAAGTACAGTATCATGTTATTGCAGAATATAAAAGAAGACAGCTGATGATCATGAACTTATTATAGCTGATACAATACAGTCATTAGTGTGTTGTAGAATTTTATGCAAAACAGGAAGTGCATAATAAAAATGGAGCAGTATAACACAGTTCCTATTTCTGAAGGTGAGTAAAATCAGCATGAAGGCATGTAGTATAAAGCAGTATATATGGGGGGTAAAGTCAGAGCCGGCCTTAGGCATAGGCAAACTAGGCAAATGCCTAGGGCATTTGGCATGCTTAGGGGCACCAGCAGCTCCTGCTGATTAAAATGATATGCGGCATGCCTATATTCTGTGTGTGACTGCGGCTGTATCTGCATACGAAATGCTACGTTGCGTGTATTCCTGGAAATCACTGTAATGTAGCATTTCGTATGCAGATACAGCTGCAGTCGCATAGGCATGCTGCATATCATTTTAATCAGCAGAAGCTGCTTGTGCCATATAGTAATGCAAATAATATGCATTTTCATAAACAAAAGGTGCCCGACGTTAGCAGAGCTGACAGCTGACTCATGCCAGGCTTCTCCTGCAGAACTAGCGGCGGTGCTAGGGGGCACCAGCCAAAATCTTGCCTAGGGCATCATATTGGTTAGGGCCGGCTCTGGGTAAAGTCCCATTACAATGCAGTGGGTAAAGTCCCGCAATAATATGCCGAGGGTACAGTCAGTCAGCATGCAGGCAGCCATGTAATATAAAAATATATAGCTCCTGTGGGGGAGATGTGCAAACTGCAAAGCCACTGAGAGAGATAAAATGGAGAGAGATGTAGTACAAGCCAATCAGCTCCTGTCAATGTACAAACACACTCAGGAGCTGATTGGTAGGTTCTTTATCTCTCTCCAACGCTCCGTTTCCAGGGCTATGCCGAGCCAGCAGGAGGCATCCTCTATATCTTCTAACAAGCAGAATTTGCAATGAGTTCGCAATTTCTGCTGTTGAATGGGGGGAGGCAGCAGTCAGCAGTTCCAGCATCCCTGCACCACTACCGATTACATGTACAGACACTGGCTATTGACTTGCTATAACTGTGTTATTATGACACATTCCACTGGTGTGTACATACATGTGCCATACCACCGCACGTACACACATATTTCCAACAGTAATATTTGGGGATAGCGTAGTGATGTAGTGTGAGCAGTGGTGCCTTTCCTGGCAGCAGCACTTGTAGCTCTTCTCCTCAGCCCAGCACACGCTGCTGTGTGCTGGGCTGCAGTGTGGTCAGAAAGGCACTTAAAGTACTATTTATTTATTTTCTTTTTTTCTAAGAGTGCAGGGCCACGAATCCCATGATTAGGCCGTGCCCCCTGAAAAAGTACCTGGGCCCGGCCAAGCTCTCTACTGCCCTGAGTGTGGATAGGTTGCGTAGTGCTGTAGTGTTGGAAGGTAGTGCAATGATAAAGTACACCACCACCCTTGTCTGCTAGGAGAACTTCTCTGCAGCACTGTTTACTCCCCCTGCAATGGCACACAATAGACCCTTGATAAATTACAGCTTCAGGCCCATGTGGACCTTCATCTGCCACTGCATAAAAGTAACACATGTCATAAAGACATTCCATGTTTCCATTTACTTTCATTATTACTATTAGGTACAAATGAGCAGTATTCTGAAGAAACACTGAAAAGATTTATTTCAAGAATTTGATCATCCAGAAGTGCTATAAACAAGATTGAAGCATCATTTTACTGGTTCCTCCATGTCCAGTTGGATATTTAGGGGGTCATTGATCGCTCGCAACTTTTTGCAGCGCTGCGATCAGGTTAAATCTCGGCAAAACTACACATGCGTATGTACGGCATTGCGCAGGGGCGTCGTATGGGTACAAAGAGGATCGGTGCTGGGCGATGGATTTAACGAAGAATCCATTCGCACAGCCGATCGCAAAGTGATTGACAGAAAGAGGGCATTTGTGGGTGTCAACTGACTGTTTTCTGGGAATGGTTGGAAAAATGCAGGCATGCCCAAGCGGTTGCAGTGCAGGTGTCTGACGTCAATTCCGGGACCAAAAAAATGAAGTGATCGCAGCGGCTGAGTAAGTCCAGAGCTACTCAGAAACTCCCAAAAACTTTTTTGTGCCGTCGGCTGTAAAAGCGTTCGCACATTTGCAAAGCAAAAATACAAGCGATCAACTCGGAATGACCCCCATAGCCCTACAGATGCAAGTGCAGAGTGACTTTGAGATGGCAGTTACTTGTAGTGCAATTCAGGAGTGCACCTACAGTATATACAGTATATATGTGCAAGGCAAACAAATACATATAAATACATATGAGCATAATTTAATGTATAATGCAAACAACTTATCTACATTTACAGTTTTTTAAGACCATGGAAAAATGTCATGAAAACCAAACATATAACATTAAATAAAAAAAATACAAATATCTGTTTATCGGTGTTGAGACCCATCCAGCCAGAAGAAAATAACATTAGTTTGCAGGAATTAGAATTGCCACCTAGCAACAGCTGGTGGGTTAGGTGCAAGCCTCCCAAAGATCGCGGAGAAGGTAAAGTGAAAGAAAACTTTCACTTACCTTCTCCACACAGCCAGGGGGGAGCGGGGCATCATGGAGCCGCCGGTCACGTGCGCGCACACTGGGAACGTGCGCGTGCACACGCCATAAATATTAAACCTCGCCCCCTCCTGACTAGATTTTACAGTAGCCTACAGATGGCAATCCCAACTAGAACGAGAGTGAGGTCGAAAAAATAAGGGGTGCTATGACCCTGAATCCTGTGACCTAGCCAGAAATGAGATAGGAGATCATGTTGATGGTGGAAGAAGTACGTTTACTTCAAAAAACAATCAAGCTGAACACAATATACTGAAGAACTGAGAACATTTGAGAAATAACTGTACGGTTGAACAGAACCCATGAAACATTCTAAACTCCCGCGAACTTGCAGTGAGATGGTATGGCTACTTCTAATCCTTAGGAGGCTGAGCCTCTGCTCCTTCTTCTGACCTTTTGGAGCACCTGAAAACAAAGAATAGATTTAGGTTAACCAATAATCGGTCTAGAGAGCACAACCAGCAGACCTAGCAAGGTATAGGGTGGGTTGAGAGGGAGCTGTTGCTAGGTGGCAATCCTATTACCTAGAACAAAGAGTGTTTGTAGTTCACAGCTTCCTGCAAACTAATGTTTGTTCGTCGGGAGGCTTGCCACCTAGCAACAGCTGGTTGGTAGACTACCACATACCTGGTGGTTGCTCTAAGAAACTCTACCCTTTGAGTACCGGAGGGCCTCCAATAGTGTTTTACAAAGGTGCGAGCAGATGCCCAGCATGCGGCTTGCATTATGGATTGTAATGGTAAGCCTTTTGCAGCTGCCGATGTGATGGCGGCCCCACGGAGGAAATGTCCTTTGAATTGGGAGGTGTCTATCCCTGAGCTCTGCATGGCAGAGACTATCCAACCTCTTATTGTGGAGGGTCTGGCTGGTCAAAAGGGTTTCCGACAAGTGATAAAGAGGTTAAAAACATCGTTCCTTAAAGGAGCTGTAAATGCAAGGTAAGTCGATAAGCATTGGACTATGCAGAGATCAGGATCTGCCTGGTCTCTGACCAGATCAAACTCCACTAGAGGAGTTTGGATGGAGCTGGTCTTCGTGTGACCTCTTAGTACGATGTGGAATCCCATTGGGGTGGATGTCATCTAGGGTTCTGACGTGTGAATCAATGAAAGTTCGGCTCCTCTGGCTGCAAACGGCAGGGCTAGCAGGGAAGCCAACTTCTTTGTAAGATTGGAAATGTCGGCAGTTGAAGGGATTGTGGCCAAGAAATTTAGGAAGGGGTTGATATCCCAAGTGGTAGATTATCATGGGCATGGGGGCCTAGACAAGAAAATGCCCTTAAGTAATCTAAGGTATAATCTATTTTCAGTGAGGCCTGGAATGAGAAATTCCAGAGCCAAGCCATACAAACTAATGGTGGTAGAAGCTAGGCCAGACTCAAACTTAGTGGCCAGAAAATCTAGGGCTAAATTGGGCTCAGAAATAGGACCCAAGGATGAACTTCGAGTAGCTCGCCAGGTCATAAACTCATTTATGATGGACTGGTATCTGTATCTGGTTCTGGTCCTGAGAGATGCATTAATCAAGGCCATGGAAGAGGCTGAAAGAGTAGTGGTGGTTAAAAGCCTAGTAATGTCGCTATCCACATGCAATGTGGGAGCTCTTCTTACAGGTCTGGGATCCCCTGGAAGCAGTCCTTGGACATGCCCGGGGAAGCTTGGGTCCCTTGCAGAGGAGATTAAGGGGAACCAAATTCTGGAGGGCCAAACGGGGTATACTAGGATCTATTATTATTTTGTGGAGGACCTTTAACAGCATAGCGGGAGAAGGAAATGCATACGGGAGAAGAAGGTCTGCCCAAGGAAAGGCCATTGCATCCATATGAAGGGCTCCCTGAGTCCAGATTTTGGACACAAAGGTTGGGACTTGTGTGTTCGATGGAGTTGCAAACAGATCCACTTGAGGTTGACCGAAGGTTCTCACAATGCTGAGAAAGATCTTTGGTCTCAGAGTCGCTCGATCCAGGGTAAGTCTTTTCCTGGATAAGTAATCAGCTAACTCGTTTAGCTCTCCTAGGACATATGTCGCGGAAAGGAGTATGGATCGCTCCACCGCCAAGTTCTAGATGTCTATTGCTTCTTGGCAGTGAATGAGGTATCGAGTGCCTCCCATTCTGTTTAGGTAAGACACTGCAGTCCTTTTGTCTAGGCAGAGTTGGACTGAGATCTCCCGGGAATTCGGAGGAACTAGTAAGGTAAGGGCTAATTTGGCTGCCCTTAGCTCCAAGAGATTAATGTGAGCTCTTGACTCTTGAATGGACCACTTTCCCCTTACTACTGTGTCCCTTGTAAAAGCTTCCCAACCTGTAAGAGACGCGTCTGATGTGATAATTATGTCTGGGGGAAGTGGTAAAAGAGGTATGGGAGGAGGCAGTGGAAGGGCTGTCCAACTGCGGATTTGTTTGAGAACTATGGGAGATAACTGGATTCTGTCTGTCCAACCCCAGCCTTGCCTAAGGAGTGCTGAGAGAAGAATCTGAGAATGTCTGCAAATAAGGGGTGCGTGGAGAAGACTCTCATTTTTCCTATGACTCTGGCCAAGTCTTTCATGGAAAATTGGTGTTTGAGTATTTGAGACACAAAGTCTTGAATGTCTGTTAATTTTTCTAGGGGAACAGACATTGATAAAGAAGGGGTATGTAGTAAGAACCCTAGGAAGACAACTGACTGGGATGGTGTTAGCATGGATTTGTCGTGATTTATGGAAAACTCCAGACTCTGGAGTAACGACAGTATGAGCTCCTTGTGGAGCAAAAGGGAATCTAGGTTTGAGTGGACTACCAGGAGATCGTCTAGGTAGATAATACAATGAACTCCCTTCTGACGGAAGTGTGTGACTACCGCCTTCATGAGGCGTGTAACTGTGTAAGGGGCATTGGATAGGCCGAAGACCATGACGGTCTACTGATAAAGGACGTCTCTGCACAGGAACCTCAAGAGTCTCCTGTGATTTGGATGGACTTGAATAGTATGAAAGGCCTCTTTGAGGTCTATTTTGATGCAATAGTCATTTTTGGTGAAAAGGAAGGGTATGTCTGCCAAGCCCTCCATACAGAAGGAACAGGGTTTTAAATACTGGTTTAGAGATTTGACATGTAATACTGGTCGGTATGTACTATCCTGTTTCCTGACTGGGAAAAGGTGACTGATCCAACCCTGTTTGGAGGCATCTGCCAACTCTATTTTGCCTTGCTGCAGGGCAAGGGATAGGACACCATCCAATGAAGTACTGGCGTTCTTTGAACAGGTAAAAATCTGGCGTAAAAATCAGAAAAGGGGGAGGGACAGACCTTTCTCCACGATTTTTAGCAACCACCTGTCTGTGGTGATCCGCCTCCAGGAAGCTATTGATTGGCAGAGACAAGGAGGAGGTGGGGAAGGTATGTGGCTTACCGTATCCTCTGTTTCTGGAGTGGTAAGCGTTGCCGGACCCTGTGCCTCTCGCGATTCGTGTCCGGGATAGGCCTCCTCTGGGAGCTCAGGGGCCACTCCACTGGTCTCAGGTCGAACTGCTGGCTCCTGCAGTACGACCCTCCCGACGAAAGGGCCATTTGGAAGTTTGGTGAGCCTTAAGGTCTGCAAATGATTTGCGGGCTTTATAGCGGACCTTTACTTTGTCTATGAAGTCAGGGCCAAATAGATCAGAATCTGTTAGGTTTGGGACATTGACTGGCTTAGGAGCTAGATTGGTTAGACCTGCATTAGCTAGCAAGCGGACTCTGCGGGTGATTGATATAAAATCAAATGTCTGACCTATCATCAGGGTAGCCCTGCTAATTGCTTTTAAGAGGGCCATTTTGGAAGCTACCAGGGAATCTAGGGAGCCCCCCATGCTCCTTCCTTTTCTGCCTTGTCTAATATGAATAATAAAGGACCGGCAGTGTCCGCCACTTTAAACTGAATTCTCCTTAATAGTTTATCAGTAGAATCACTCTGGGCCTTATCCCCAACGAGTGAAGTGAGGGCTGGATCAATTTCCGTTGCAAATAGGGCTGGAATGTATGGGATGCCAGTGTGATTACGGAGTACCATTTCGTCCTCTTTAACGCGGGCCGTTCTGAAGGCTAAATGAGCAAATTGGTACACCTGTGAGCATTCGCTCAAGGCCCAGTGATCAAAATACATTTTAGAAGGGGGCATTTTGCCGGCTAAGGCTACCTGGGCCATTTGCACATCGCTGTACTCTCCTCTGCGAGAGGATGCGCTAGTCCTAGTTACCTCCTCTGACTCCCAATCTACTGGGATGTAACTAGTGTCCTTTTTAGATGGGGATGATGTATGGCGGGAACTCACTCCCTTATGAGTGCGTTGCTGCGCATAGTGCCTGTCGGAGGTAAGAAATATGTGCCGGCCATGGGCGGGTGACAGCGGTTTGCTGCGAGTGTTAGAGGTATTACAAGCACTGGCAATACCTGGAAAAGAGATGTTTTGTCGTGAACAGGCAACTCTTGGAGAAACACAGTCAATGTGTTTCTTTTTTTAGGTGGATTTTTTTCACTATCCGGTTAGAAAATGCAGGAGGGGAAGGAGTCTGTGCATCCTGACTGAGTTCACCCTCCTCAGAGTATTCCCTGCTGTCTTCTGACATGACAGGGTTAACAGCTCTTTTTCTTTTAAATACAATTTCTTCCTCTGAGGAAGAACTGTCAGCAGACTCCCTCAGGCTGAGCCTGGAGGGCTGCCTGCTTCTTTTGCCACAAGATGGAGACACTAGCAGAGTGTCTGTAGCTGACACAGACACTGTGTCCTCCAGAGCCGGCCCTAACCAGTATGATGCCCTAGGCAAGATTTTGGCTGGTGCCCCCTAGCACCACCGCTGGTTCCGCCTCTGACCTTGTACCTCCTATATTTTAAATAGGTACAGTTCGCACATTTGGCGCACAGCCCAAAAAGGGGTGTGTTTTTGCTGGCAAGGGGCATGGCGACACAATAACCCCAATTCCAATTACTCCACACAGTACTGCAACTTTATTCACATATGATCATGCGATAGTGTCCATAATTCATATTACATCCCACAGTAGTATCACTTTACCTTATAAACGTTACTCCTCACAGTAGAGCCCCTTATTCACATTACATCACACCCTATTGCTCTTTATTCACATTAGACGACACGGTAGTGCCCTTTCTATACGCAACGCCACCTAGTAAAGCACCTTATACACATAATGCCACACATTAGTAATGCATTTACACACATTCCACACAGTAATGCCCCTTACACATAAGATACCTTGTTAATGTTCTTATAAACATAATGCGCCTTACACATTATGACAACCTTTATTAATGCCCTTTTACACATAATGTCCCTTACACATATGCTGCACATTATAAATGCCCTTACACACATAATGACACACATACAGATGGGTCCACGGATATCTTGAGTAGTTTTCTGTGCCTAGGCACAACATGATTTATTAGCATAAACCCTTCATCTATTGTTCTCAACTGCAATACAATACAGAGAACAATACAGCAGGGGATTAAGTTATTACAGCAGGGGATTAAGTCTGACTGGACAGTCTCAGTTAATCCTATTAAAGGTCAAGATAAATGTGGACCCATCTGTAGTGCCCCCTACACATTTGCTGCACATTATTAGTGCCCCTATACACATAATGACACACCTACAGTAGTACCCTGTTACACATATGCCGCACATTATTAATGCCCATATACACTAGAGATGAGCGGGTTCGGTTCCTCGGAAACCGAACCCGCCCGAATTTCAGGTTTTTTTACACGGGTCCGAGCGACTCGGATCTTCCCGCCTTGCTCGGTTAACCCGAGCGCGCCCGAACGTCATCATCCCGCTGTTGGATTCTCGCGAAGCTCGGATTCTATCGCGAGACTCGGATTCTATATAAGGAGCCGCGCGTCGCCGCCATTTTCACACGTGCATTGAGATTGATAGGGAGAGGACGTGGCTGGCGTCCTCTCCGTTTATAGAGAGTGAGACTAGAGTAGAGAGAGACACAGTATTATTTACTTTAGTAATTTTGGGGAGCATTAGGAGGAGTACTACTACTTGCTGAAGTGATAGTGTGACTGTATATCTGACTTGTGGGGGAGACAGTGGGGAGCAGTTAGAGTCTGAGAGCAGGAGTACATATTTTAACGTACAGTGCACACTTTTGCTGGCACTCTGCTGCCAGAGTGCCACACTGCCATTGTGACCACACTGACCACCAGTATATATTGTGATTGTCTGCTTAGGAGTACTACTTGCAAGTTGCTGATAGTGTGACCAGTGACCTGACCACCAGTTTAATTAATCACCACCAGTTTAATATATATATATATATATATATATATATAATTGTATATAATATATATATAATTGTATATGTATACCACCTACCCGTGTTTTTTTTTTTTCTTTCTTCTTGATACATACTACTATAGTAGCTTACTGTAGCAGTCTGCGGTGCTGCTGAGCGGACAGTGTCCAGCAGGTCCATCATCAGTCATTACATAATAAATATATATACCTGTCCGGCTGCAGTACTAGTGATATTATATATATATATATATATTAATTTCATCTCATTATCATCCAGTCTATATTAGCAGCAGACACAGTACGGTAGTCCACGGCTGTAGCTACCTCTGTGTCGGCAGTCGCTGGTCCATCCATAATTGTATACCACCTACCCGTGGTTTTTTTTTTCTCTTTCTTCTTGATACATACTACTATAGTAGCTTACTGTAGCAGTCTGCGGTGCTGCTGAGCTGACAGTGTCCAGCAGGTCCGTCATCAGTCATTACATAATAAATATATATACCTGTCCGGCTGCAGTACTAGTGATATTATATATATATATATATATATATATTAATTTTATCTCATTATCATCCAGTCTATATTAGCAGCAGACACAGTACGGTAGTCCACGGCTGTAGCTACCTCTGTGTCGGCAGTCGCTGGTCCATCCATAATTGTATACCACCTACCCGTGGTTTTTTTTTTTCTCTTTCTTCTTGATACATACTACTATAGTAGCTTACTGTAGCAGTCTGCGGTGCTGCTGAGCTGACAGTGTCCAGCAGGTCCGTCATCAGTCATTACATAATAAATATATATACCTGTCCGGCTGCAGTACTAGTGATATTATATATATATATATATATATATATATATTAATTTCATCTCATTATCATCCAGTCTATATTAGCAGCAGACACAGTACAGTAGTCCACGGCTGTAGCTACCTCTGTGTCGGCAGTCGCTGGTCCATCCATAATTGTATACCACCTACCCGTGGTTTTTTTTTTTCTCTTTCTTCTTGATACATACTACTATAGTAGCTTACTGTAGCAGTCTGCGGTGCTGCTGAGCTGACAGTGTCCAGCAGGTCCGTCATCAGTCATTACATAATAAATATATATACCTGTTCGGCTGCAGTACTAGTGATATTATATATATATATATATATATATATATATATATTAATTTCATCTCATTATCATCCAGTCTATATTAGCAGCAGACACAGTACGGTAGTCCACGGCTGTAGCTACCTCTGTGTCGGCAGTCGCTGGTCCATCCATAATTGTATACCACCTACCCGTGTTTTTTTTTTTTTTTCTCTTTCTTCTTGATACATACTACTATAGTAGCTTACTGTAGCAGTCTGCGGTGCTGCTGAGCTGACAGTGTCCAGCAGGTCCGTCATCAGTCATTACATAATAAATATATATACCTGTCCGGCTGCAGTACTAGTGATATTATATATATATATATATATATATTAATTTCATCTCATTATCATCCAGTCTATATTAGCAGCAGACACAGTATGGTAGTCCACGGCTGTAGCTACCTCTGTGTCGGCAGTCGCTGGTCCATCCATAATTGTATACCACCTACCCGTGGTTTTTTTTTTCTCTTTCTTCTTGATACAAACTACTATAGTAGCTTACTGTAGCAGTCTGCGGTACTGCTGAGCTGACAGTGTCCAGCAGGTCCGTCATCAGTCATTACATAATAAATATATATACCTGTCCGGCTGCAGTACTAGTGATATTATATATATATATATATATATATTAATTTCATCTCATTATCATCCAGTCTATATTAGCAGCAGACACAGTACGGTAGTCCACGGCTGTAGCTACCTCTGTGTCGGCAGTCGCTGGTCCATCCATAATTGTATACCACCTACCCGTGGTTTTTTTTTTTCTCTTTCTTCTTGATACATACTACTATAGTAGCTTACTGTAGCAGTCTGCGGTGCTGCTGAGCTGACAGTGTCCAGCAGGTCCGTCATCAGTCATTACATAATAAATATATATACCTGTCCGGCTGCAGTACTAGTGATATTATATATATATATATATATATATATTAATTTCATCTCATTATCATCCAGTCTATATTAGCAGCAGACACAGTACGGTAGTCCACGGCTGTAGCTACCTCTGTGTCGGCAGTCGCTGGTCCATCCATAATTGTATACCACCTACCCGTGGTTTTTTTTTTTCTCTTTCTTCTTGATACATACTACTATAGTAGCTTACTGTAGCAGTCTGCGGTGCTGCTGAGCTGACAGTGTCCAGCAGGTCCGTCATCAGTCATTACATAATAAATATATATACCTGTCCGGCTGCAGTACTAGTGATATTATATATATATATATATATTAATTTCATCTCATTATCATCCAGTCTATATTAGCAGCAGACACAGTACGGTAGTCCACGGCTGTAGCTACCTCTGTGTCGGCAGTCGCTGGTCCATCCATAATTGTATACCACCTACCCGTGGTTTTTTTTTTCTCTTTCTTCTTGATACATACTACTATAGTAGCTTACTGTAGCAGTCTGCGGTGCTGCTGAGCTGACAGTGTCCAGCAGGTCCGTCATCAGTCATTACATAATAAATATACATACCTGTCCGGCTGCAGTACTAGTGATATTATATATATATATATATATTAATTTCATCTCATTATCATCCAGTCTATATTAGCAGCAGACACAGTACGGTAGTCCACGGCTGTAGCTACCTCTGTGTCGGCAGTCGCTCGTCCATCCATAAGTATACTAGTATCCATCCATCTCCATTGTTTACCTGAGGTGCCTTTTAGTTGTGCCTATTAAAATATGGAGAACAAAAATGTTGAGGTTCCAAAATTAGGGAAAGATCAAGATCCACTTCCACCTCGTGCTGAAGTTGCTGCCACTAGTCATGGCCGAGACGATGAAATGCCAGCAACGTCGTCTGCCAAGGCCGATGCCCAATGTCATAGTACAGAGCATGTAAAATCCAAAACACCAAATATCAGTAAAAAAAGGACTCCAAAATCTAAAATAAAATTGTCGGAGGAGAAGCGTAAACTTGCCAATATGCCATTTACCACACGGAGTGGCAAGGAACGGCTGAGGCCCTGGCCTATGTTCATGGCTAGTGGTTCAGCTTCACATGAGGATGGAAGCACTCAGCCTCTCGCTAGAAAAATGAAAAGACTCAAGCTGGCAAAAGCACAGCAAAGAACTGTGCGTTCTTCGAAATCCCAAATCCACAAGGAGAGTCCAATTGTGTCGGTTGCGATGCCTGACCTTCCCAACACTGGACGTGAAGAGCATGCGCCTTCCACCATTTGCACGCCCCCTGCAAGTGCTGGAAGGAGCACCCGCAGTCCAGTTCCTGATAGTCAGATTGAAGATGTCAGTGTTGAAGTACACCAGGATGAGGAGGATATGGGTGTTGCTGGCGCTGGGGAGGAAATTGACAAGGAGGATTCTGATGGTGAGGTGGTTTGTTTAAGTCAGGCACCCGGGGAGACACCTGTTGTCCGTGGGAGGAATAGGGCCGTTGACATGCCTGGTGAAAATACCAAAAAAATCAGCTCTTCGGTGTGGAAGTATTTCAACAGAAATGCGGACAACATTTGTCAAGCCGTGTGTTGCCTTTGTCAAGCTGTAATAAGTAGGGGTAAGGACGTTAACCACCTCGGAACATCCTCCCTTATACGTCACCTGCAGCGCATTCATAATAAGTCAGTGACAAGTTCAAAAACTTTGGGCGACAGCGGAAGCAGTCCACTGACCAGTAAATCCCTTCCTCTTGTAACCAAGCTCACGCAAACCACCCCACCAACTCCCTCAGTGTCAATTTCCTCCTTCCCCAGGAATGCCAATAGTCCTGCAGGCCATGTCACTGGCAATTCTGACGAGTCCTCTCCTGCCTGGGATTCCTCCGATGCATCCTTGCGTGTAACGCCTACTGCTGCTGGCGCTGCTGTTGTTGCTGCTGGGAGTCGATGGTCATCCCAGAGGGGAAGTCGTAAGCCCACTTTTACTACTTCCACCAAGCAAATGACTGTCCAACAGTCCTTTGCGAGGAAGATTAAATATCACAGCAGTCATCCTGTTGCAAAGCGGATAACTGAGGCCTTGACAACTATGTTGGTGTTAGACGTGCGTCCGGTATCCGCCGTTAGTTCACAGGGAACTAGACAATTTCTTGAGGTAGTGTGCCCCCGTTACCAAATACCATCTAGGTTCCTCTTCTCTAGGCAGGCGATACCGAGAATGTACACGGACGTCAGAAAAAGACTCACCAGTGTCCTAAAAAATGCAGTTGTACCCAATGTCCACTTAACCACGGACATGTGGACAAGTGGAGCAGGGCAGGGTCAGGACTATATGACTGTGACAGCCCACTGGGTAGATGTATGGACTCCCGCCGCAAGAACAGCAGCGGCGGCACCAGTAGCAGCATCTCGCAAACGCCAACTCTTTCCTAGGCAGGCTACGCTTTGTATCACCGGTTTCCAGAATACGCACACAGCTGAAAACCTCTTACGGCAACTGAGGAAGATCATCGCGGAATGGCTTACCCCAATTGGACTCTCCTGTGGATTTGTGGCATCGGACAACGCCAGCAATATTGTGTGTGCATTAAATATGGGCAAATTCCAGCACGTCCCATGTTTTGCACATACCTTGAATTTGGTGGTGCAGAATTTTTTTAAAAAACGACAGGGGCGTGCAAGAGATGCTGTCGGTGGCCAGAAGAATTGCGGGACACTTTCGGCGTACAGGCACCACGTACAGAAGACTGGAGCACCACCAAAAACGCCTGAACCTGCCCTGCCATCATCTGAAGCAAGAAGTGGTAACGAGGTGGAATTCAACCCTCTATATGCTTCAGAGGTTGGAGGAGCAGCAAAAGGCCATTCAAGCCTATACAATTGAGCACGATATAGGAGGTGGAATGTACCTGTCTCAAGCGCAGTGGAGAATGATTTCAACGTTGTGCAAGGTTCTGCAACCTTTTGAACTTGCCACACGTGAAGTCAGTTCAGACACTGCCAGCCTGAGTCAGGTCATTCCCCTCATCAGGCTTTTGCAGAAGAAGCTGGAGGCATTGAAGGAGGAGCTAAAAGGGAGCGATTCCGCTAGGCATGTGGGACTTGTGGATGGAGCCCTTAATTCGCTTAACAAGGATTCACGGGTGGTCAATCTGTTGAAATCAGAGCACTACATTTTGGCCACCGTGCTCGATCCTAGATTTAAAACCTACCTTGGATCTCTCTTTCCGGCAGACACAAGTCTGCTGGGGTTCAAAGACCTGCTGGTGACAAAATTGTCAAGTCAAGCGGAACGCGACCTGTCAACATCTCCTCCTTCTCATTCTCCCGCAACTGGGGGTGCGAGGAAAAGGCTCAGAATTCCGAGCCCACCCGCTGGCGGTGATGCAGGGCAGTCTGGAGCGACTGCTGATGCTGACATCTGGTCCGGACTGAAGGACCTGACAACGATTACGGACATGTCGTCTACTGTCACTGCATATGATTCTCTCACCATTGAAAGAATGGTGGAGGATTATATGAGTGACCGCATCCAAGTAGGCACGTCAGACAGTCCGTACTTATACTGGCAGGAAAAAGAGGCAATTTGGAGGCCCTTGCACAAACTGGCTTTATTCTACCTAAGTTGCCCTCCCACAAGTGTGTACTCTGAAAGAGTGTTTAGTGCCGCCGCTCACCTTGTCAGCAATCGGCGTACGAGGTTACTTCCAGAAAATGTGGAGAAGATGATGTTCATTAAAATGAATTATAATCAATTCCTCCGTGGAGACATTGACCAGCAGCAATTGCCTCCACAAAGTACACAGGGAGCTGAGATGGTGGATTCCAGTGGGGACGAATTGATAATCTGTGAGGAGCGGGATGTACACGGTGATATATCGGAGGATGATGATGAGGTGGACATCTTGCCTCTGTAGAGCCAGTTTGTGCAAGGAGAGAATAATTGCTTCTTTTTCGGTGGGGGTCCAAACCAACCCGTCATTTCAGTCACAGTCGTGTGGCAGACCCTGTCACTGAAATGATGGGTTGGTTAAAGTGTGCATGTCCTGTTTATACAACATAAGGGTGGGTGGGAGGGCCCAAGGACAATTCCATCTTGCACCTCTTTTTTCTTTCATTTTTATTTGCGTCATGTGCTGTTTGGGGAGTGTTTTTTGGAAGGGCCATCCTGCGTGACACTGCAGTGCCACTCCTAGATGGGCCAGGTGTTTGTGTCGGCCACTAGGGTCGCTTAGCTTAGTCATCCAGCGACCTCGGTGCAAATTTTAGGACTAAAAATAATATTGTGAGGTGTGAGGTGTTCAGAATAGACTGAAAATGAGTGGAAATTATGTTTTTTGAGGTTAATAATACTTTGGGATCAAAATGACCCCCAAATTCTATGATTTAAGCTGTTTTTTAGTGTTTTTTGAAAAAAACACCCGAATCCAAAACACACCCGAATCCGACAAAAAAAATTCGGTGAGGTTTTGCCAAAACGGAACCGAACCCAAAACCAAAACACAAAACCCGAAAAATTTCAAGTGCACATCTCTAATATACACATAATGACACACACAGTGCCCCTTACACATATGTAGCACATTATTAATGTAGTTTTACATGACACACATAATGCTCCTTACACATATTCCGAACACTACTGCACAACCAACCCACTCACATGCACACAGCACTCACACTGCCACTAACACTGTGACCTCTGCCTCTGCTTGGATACAGATGTGTCCTCATAAATATTGCCTCAATGCTAACGTTGGGCACTTTTTTTTAATGAAAATGTATCTTGTTTGCATTGCTATGTGGCTAGGATGCACAAGTAGCTTCTGCTGATTAAAATATGCAGCATTCCTATATACTGTGTGAGACTGTGGCTGCATCTGCATATGAAATGCTACACACAGAATATAGGCATGCCGCATATCAATTTAATCAGCAGAAGCTGATGATGCCCCTAGGCATATCAAATGCCCTAGGCAATTGCCTAGTTTGCCTAAGCCTATGACCGGCTCTGGTGTCCTCCATCCTGCAGCGCTGTAGTAAAATCTAGTCAGGAGGGAGCGTGGCTTTATAGTTATAGCTTGTGCGCATGACCGGCGGGTGCGTGCCCGTGATGCGCGCACAGTGTGCGCACATCGACTGCCGCGACCCGCGGCTCCATGCTGCCTCGCTCCGTCCTGGCTGTGTGGAGAAGGTAAGTGAAAGTTTTCTTTCACTTTACCTTCTCCGCGATCGTCGGAGGCTTGCACCTAACCCACCAGCTGTTGCTAGGTGGCAAGCCTCCCGACGAACATATACTGTAGTTATTGGTCACAGTTGCAAGTAATAAAAAGTCAGTCTATCACCATGAATTAATATTTGCAAAATGCAAATGACACAGAAGTGCCTTTTTTTATGCCTGACATTCGTGCAAGGATGCTTCTTCATTATGTTCATTCCTACTGGTATTACTCATCCTTAGTGTCAGCACTTCTCTGCTGCCAGAGGCAACGTATACACATACACAGCACAGGTAGGATGCACATTTTGCAGGCATTGTGGACCTCGAGAAATGAAACCATCTCTCATTACAACCTTCTAGACAAACATTGAGCAACTCTGTTTCCTTAAACACTGCTGGGAATAGAGACTGTACAGTAAGCCTGTAATTGCTCCTCTCACCTAAAAATCACAATGTTTGATATTCCATCACCAATCTACATATACGTCATCCTGAGCAACATGTACAGTATAATGCACAAATACAGAGCTTTGTAATCTGCCGCTGGTCCATCATCACCACCCATCGGGGACCTCATTTAGATGTAGAGAGTGCATCGTTGCTGCTTACTTGAAAGCAGCAGCGATGCACTAGTATGGTAATGCAGCAGGAGGCATCTGATATAAGTAGACACCTCCTGCATGTACTAATGATCCATGCTGCATTGTAGGATGCAGCAAAGGATCACCTGCGAGGCTGGGATACCACCACGCAAATCGGTTAGTGAAGCTCTGACCAGGAGGCCAGGAAATCTCTGTCTTCTGGCGGAGATCCTTGCCTCAGCCCTCCTCCAAAACCGTGGGGACACGCCTCAGTTTTTGCCTATAGGCTAGCTTTTCTGAGCAAACCTTCCAGCCGCAGGTGGGACTGGAGTGATGTATGCGTGACAATTTTACACTATTTTCCTAGTTAGTGAAGCCATGAGTTGGAAAAGGGCGGATCTATTGTGTTACCCTTACCTGAGTCCTGAACCTCCCTGAAGGCATGATTACACTGACTAGGAACAAGAACATTGAGAACAACACTGCTCACATAAAGTATGATATCCTATCCTATGTATTCTCCATAATAGGCAAACATTAAAAATAATCCCCACAAATATATGTATAGGTTTATAGCCATTGTTTTAAATGTCTGTCTATTTCGGGGAGCACTACAACTTTAGCAGAAGTTTAAACAGTGTTTTTCTGCTTTCAATTTGTCACTGTAGATTACTTACATTAAAACCAGAAGTTATGTGTATTCCACCATCATGGTTTGGGTACCCCACATCTGAATATTTTCTTCACATTTCCATTTCTCAAAAATATATGTTTCTACGCATAGTATTCTTGTCTGACAAATTGATTTGACTAATTTGTGTTTCCATTGTCTTATTACGGCACCAATATTAGAATTCGGACAGAATTTTAAAAGAACAATTTTCAAGGGGCACCATTTTTATGCTTGCCCTACGTGATTAAGTAATCGGTATTTGCTTTGTTCCTCATGAGAAATGTGTTTGAGAAATAATCAAAAGACGCATTTTACAAATTGGTCAAACTGGTTCAAAATTCAGTTGGCATTACCTTAGAACAAGCCATCAACCTGGCAAAGTTTTTTATGGTTTGAGGCCCTATTGATAAGCAGAACGGACTGCTTTCAACAGCCTAATATGTTAAATGATAATCGTCAAATCAGGATTATTCTGAGTTCCCGGACTGCGGTCGAGTGTAGGATTTGAAGCGGTGGCTGTATGCAGAAAGCTGGTTTCTTAAGTTCCTGCGCATAGGAGATGCATGTCTTAGGAACAAAGTAATTGAAGAGTAGAGATTCTGAAGCTGTGAAGCAATAACTCATGAGTCCAAAGTAACCAGTGATATTTGAGTAAGAATTAGGATCAGCTGTACTGGATCCTGGGCTGGAATCGGCTATGATTTGTACCAGTGGTAGACAACCCTGGTCCTCGAGAGCTACCAACAGTTCATGTTTTCCAGCTCACCTGGCAGGTGCACATGTGAAGTTATTACTAACTGTCACATTTTAAAAGATCCACAGGTGGACTCTGTGAGGAGACCTGGAAAACATGAACTGCTGGTAGCTCTTGAGGACCAGGGTTGGCTACACCTGATCTGTACTGTACTGACTCGATGCCAGACTATGATCGGCTGGATTTGATACCAGGCTGGGACCGGCTATGCTTAGTACCAAACTGCGACCAGCCTGCTTGATACTGAGATATGACTAGCTGGACTTGATACCGGGCTGTGAATGACTGTGCTTTGTACCGCACTGAGACCGACTGGCCTGATGCCGGTCTGAGACTGACTGGACTTGATACTGGGCTGGAACTTGCTGTGCTTAGTACTGGATTGGGATCGTCTGGCATGATAGTGGCCTAGGACCAACTGACTTGATACCGGGCTGGGACCAGCTGTGCTTAGTACCGCACTGGAACTGGATGGCTTGATTCCGGCCTGGAAACTTCTGTGCTTAGTATCGGATTAGGACTGGTTAGCTTGATGCCTGTCTGGAACTGGCTGGGCTTGACACTGGACTAGACTTGGTGTCTGGCTGGGCTTGGTGCCTGGCTGGGCCTGCCAGAGCTTGGTACTAGATTAGGCCTGGTGTAAAACTGAGACCGGCTGAGCATGAACTGAACTGGACTGTATGCCAGACTGCAACTGAAGATAACTGATTCGGCTCATTTTTAGAACACTGGGGTGTGCAGTTATGTTTCACCTTCTGAGAGCAGATAACAACGTTGCACTGACAATCAGCCAGCTCTACAGCAAGTCCTTTAATAGGAGCTGCTGGTTGTGGATTGGTAGAGAAGTTTTGCTACTGCTGTAACATCTCAGCATTGGTGATGCAGCAGGCACATTACCAAACTGAAGATGGCGGTGCCCAGCGACCGGAGGCCACAGGATCCGCAGCCTGGAAGATGCCAGCACAGCCTGCAGTCTTACTGGAGGTTATTCAAACAAGGACAGAGCTGCATCCTGATATGCACATGCGCAAATGTATTGCAACACAGGACGCCAGCAGACTTTCAGTGATTGATATTCGGCTGCCATCTGGGGTGTGGGGAAGGGGCAGTGATGGCCTTCGTATCCCAAAACGGTGGCGTATCACCCCCGTTTAGGGAGACGGAAAAGGACAGTGATTTCCATCATTTGACTGAGTTTTCGATGCCTCTGCTATAGACGGCTTGCACGGCACCATGAGTGCCACAAGCCGCCAAATGGTGTCTCAGTGACCTGATGCTGTGTCCCAGGATGCAGCTTGGATCACTACTGCAGCAGGAGGTGTCTGCTTGTAACATATGCCTCATTCTGCATCACCATACAGCGCTGTCACTGCTGCTTTCAAGGACACAACCACATCTGAATTAGCCCCACTATGCCAGTGGCGCACCCAGGGGGGGTTTCCGAGTACCCAGAAACCCCCCTCCACTAAAAAAAAAAAATATATATTTTTCTTTTAGCTGCATGAGTATTATTAATGACTGTCTAGCGTCCTCTGCAGCCTGCTGTCTTCCTGGTGGCACTTGCAAGTGCAATAAAAGTTTACTTTATTTTAATTATAGTACAAATATATCCATGTGCCTACATATATACACATGTATATACATACATACATATAAACACACACACACACACACACACACACACACACACATATGATATATATATATATACATGTGTATATATATGTGTACTGTGTGTGTGTGTATATATATATATATATATATATATGTATATGTATGCATGTTTAATATGCTATGTATATGTGTATATGGGTTCACTACGATCTCCTGGCGGCCGGCCTCCCGGCGACCAGCATACCGGCGCCGGGAGGCCGGCCGCCGGCTTACCAACAGTGTGGCGAGCGCAAATGAGCCCCTTGCGGGCTCGCTGCGCTTGCCACGCTACGTGCGCCACACTATTCTATTCTCCCTCCAGGGGGGTCGTGGACCCCCACGAGGGAGAATAAGTGTCGGTATGCCGGCGGTCAGGCTCGCCGGCATACTGAAGACCACCCGTGTATATGTATGTGTGTGTGTATGTATATATATATATATGTGTGTGTGTAGATATATGTATATATATATATGTGTAGATATATATATATATATATATACACACACAGACACACTAGTTTTACGGACCCAGCATATACTGGGTCACCTCAGTCCCCACCACCGTGATTGGCTCCGCCCAGTTCTGGAAACCCCCCCATGCAAATCCTGCGTTTGCCACTGTATGCAGGCGCCAGCTACAAGCAGCGCTGGTGGAGAGAGATGGCATTTGGATAACAGCGGACTCCCAGAGATCCCTGCAAATTGTAGTGCTCTGACCAGGACAGGTAAGAAACAAGATTTGGGTGTGGAGCTGGCAATCTGAGCCGTGACAATAATTCAGTGGGAGGTTAATGCATTTCTAAATTCCATGTATTCTGTGAGTCAGAGAAAGACAGGCAAAGATAAATAATATGCTAAATAATTAAATATCAAATTAATCCACAATAGACGCAGTCAGGTAAGGTGTAGATAGAACTATAGGGGGTCATTCCGAGTTAATCGCTAGCTGCCGTTTGTTCGCTGCGTAGCGATCAGTGAAAAAATGGCTAATCTGCACATGCGTATTCACCGCAATGCGCATGCGCGTCGTACGGGTACAAAGTCCTTTGTAGTGTTGCACTGGTTCTAGTGACGATTCCAATCGCACAGCCGAATGCAAGGAGATTGACTTGAAGTGAAAATTCTGGGTGGCAACTGACCGTTTTCTGGGAGTGTTTGGAAAAATACAGGCGTGGCCGGGCGTATGCTGGGCGAGTATCTGACATCATTACCGTGTCACTCGTTGCAGCAATCATCGCACAGAATAAGTAACTACAGGGCTGGTCTTGTTCTGCACAAAATGTGTTTGGTGCCGCGTGGCTGCACAGGCGTTCGCACTTCTGCAAAGCGAAAATACACTCCCCTGTGGGCAGCGACTATGCGTTTGCACAGCTGCTAAAAGTAGCTAGCGAGTGATCAACTCGGAATGACCCCCATACATTGGCGCATCTATAATGGGTGCAGTGTGTGCGAGGCACACGGGCCCCCAGGGTCCTGGGGGGCCCACCCCGCACACACTGCACCCATTTGTTTAATACTTACCTCTCTGGAGTCCCCCGTCGGAGCCATCCCTTCTCAGCAGCGTAATAGAGTTTGAACACTAGGGGGAACAAACTCTATTGCGCTTGCTGAAAACTCCGGAAAGATGGCACGGCGGTCATTTTTCCGGAGATTCGCGCATGCGCATTAGCAAAATCTTCGGGGGAAATGGCCGCCGTGCCGTGTTCCCGGAGGTTTGCGCATGCGCAATAGAGTCTGTTCTCAGACTCTATTGCGCTGCGGAGAGGGATGACACCGCCGGGGGACCCAGGAGAGGTAAGTATTAAAATACCTGTTCATCAGTCAGAGAGGAGGGGGTCCCTGAAGCAGAGGGCTGCACATGGGCCTCCTCCTCTCTTAAAACGCCCCTGCCCCCATAGTGTAGGCACATAACATAGCTGTACAGCCAGAGTAACTAGCAGACAAAAAATCAATGCCCTAATGATCCAGAGATAGATGATGTAAGTTAAGGCATCTCTATCAGTTGGTGGCTAAGTAAATACATACAGATATTTACTGATAGATGCTGCAAGTTAAGGTACCTGCCATCAGTAGAGTAACAGGCAGAAATGGCATGCTCTTTGTATGGGATGCGGTCAATTTACCTATAATTATAATCCCGACAGTCAAAATACCGACAAACTCTTGATGACTTTTTGGCCTGTCGGCATTTTAAATGTTGGTATTTTGACCTTGTTGGTATTTAAAATGTCGGTATTGTGACCTTGTCTGGATTTTGACCTTGTCAGGATTTTGGCCATTGGTCAATTGTTGTCGGGATTTTGAGTTGTAGGTATTTCATACTGATCCCCTAGGTATAGGGTCACAGCGGGTAATTCAGAGTTGATTGCAGCAGCAAATTTGTTAGCAGTTGGGCAAAACCATGTGCACTGCAGGGGAGGCAGATATAACATGTGCAGAGAGAGTTAGATTTGGGTGGGTTATTTTGTTTCTGTGCAGGGTAAATACTGGCTGCTTTATTTTTACACTGCAATTTAGATTGCAGATTGAACACACCACACCCAAATCTAACTCTCTCTGCACATGTTATATCTGCCCCCCCTGCAGTGCACATGGTTTTGCCCAACTGCTAAAAAATGTCCTGCTGCGATCAACTTGGAATTACCCCCCATGTGCACTGCAGGTGGAGCAGATATAACATTTGCAGAGAGAGGGTTCCGGTATGAATGGTCGACCATGTTATGGTCGACAGTCATTAGGTCGACCACGATTGGTCGACATTGGCATGGTCGACATGGATAAATGGTCGACACATGGAAATGGATGACACGTTAAAGGTCGGCACATGAAAAGGTCGACATAAGTTTTTTACTTTTTTGGGTGTCATTTTCTGCGTAAAGTGATGGGGAACCCCAATTAATGCACCGTGTCCTATCGCATGGCTCGCTTTGCTTGCCATGCTTTGTTCCCAATCGTAATCCAAGTGGATCGGAAAGTATGGAAAAGTTCCCCAAAATATATATATATTTTTTTAAACTCATGTCGATCTTTTCATGTGTCGAACATTTTCATGTGTCGACCATGTGTCCATGTTGACCATGTCAATGTCGACCAATAGTGGTCGACCTAATGAATGTCGACCATAACATGGTCGACCATCCAAATGGGTACCCAGGGGAATATTTACAAAGATTCGTGTTTTTGCCGTTTTTAAGGGTGTTTGAACTCGAATGGTATCGGGTGCATTTTACTGCAACTTTTTGAATTCTGATACGATCATTCACTAAGCTGCCGATTTTTCCAAATTCGTATTTTCCGATGTCGATGTGATTCGTAATGTCAGGCAGTGTTTTACGGGAGTGATGAGTAAAACAGTGCTGAAATTAACACAAGGAATCCCGGACGGATCTGTGAGATCCGTGCAGGGCTTAATTGTGTACCTTAAGGTGTTTAAAGTGTTAAAAAAATCAGAAAAAAATTGTGTGGGGTCCCCCCTCCTAAGCACAACCAGCCTCGGGCTCTTTGAGCTGGTCCTGGTTGACAAAATATGGGGGAAAAATGACAGGGGTTCCCCCATATTTCATCAACCAGCACCGGGCTCTGCGCCTGGTCCTGGTTCAAAAAATACGGGGGACAAAAAGTGTAGGGGTCCCCCGTATTTCTTAAACCAGCACCGGGCTCCACTAGCCAGGTACATAATGCCACAGCCGGGGGACACTTTTATTGTGGTCCCGGCGGCCCTGGCATTACATACCCAATTAGTCACCCCTGGCCGGGGTACCCTGGAGGAGTGGGAACCCCTTAAATCAAGGGGTCCCCCCCTCCAGCCACCCAAGGGCCAGGGGTGAAGCCCGAGGCTGTCCCCACCATCCAAGGGCGGCGGATGGGGGGCTGATAGACTTATTTTAATTATAGTACATATATATCCATGTGCCTACATATATACACATGTATATACATACATACATACATACATACATATAAACACACACACACACACACACACACACACACACATATGATATATATATATACATGTGTATATATATGTGTACTGTATGTGTGTGTATATATATATATATATATATATGCATGTTTAATATGCTATGTATATGTGTATATGGGTTCACTACGATCTCCCGGCGGCCGGCCTCCCGGCGACCAGCATACCGGCGCCGGGAGGCCGGCCGCCGGCTTACCAGCAGTGTGGCGAGCGCAAATGAGCCCCTTGCGGGCTCGCTGCGCTTGCCACGCTACGCGCGCCACACTATTCTATTCTCCCTCCAGGGGGGTCGTGGACCCCCACGAGGGAGAATAAGTGTCGGTATGCCGGCGGTCAGGCTCCCGGCGCCGGTATGCTGGTCGCCGGGAGCCCGACCGCCGGCATACTGAAGACCACCCGTGTATATGTATGTGTGTGTGTATGTATATATATATATATATATATGTGTGTGTGTAGATATATATATATATATGTGTGTAGATATATATATATATATATATATATATATACACACACACACAGACACACTAGTTTTACGGACCCAGCATATACTGGGTCACCTCAGTCCCCACCACCGTGATTGGCTCCGCCCAGTTCTGGAAACCCCCCCATGCAAATCCTGCGTTTGCCACTGTATGCAGGCGCCAGCTACAAGCAGCGCTGGTGGAGAGAGATGGCATTTGGATAACAGCGGACTCCCAGAGATCCCTGCAAATTGTAGTGCTCTGACCAGGACAGGTAAGAAACAAGATTTGGGTGTGGAGCTGGCAATCTGAGCCGTGACAATAATTCAGTGGGAGGTTAATGCATTTCTAAATTCCATGTATTCTGTGAGTCAGAGAAAGACAGGCAAAGATAAATAATATGCTAAATAATTAAATATCAAATTAATCCACAATAGACGCAGTCAGGTAAGGTGTAGATAGAACTATAGGGGGTCATTCCGAGTTAATCGCTAGCTGCCGTTTGTTCGCTGCGTAGCGATCAGTGAAAAAATGGCTAATCTGCACATGCGTATTCACCGCAATGCGCATGCGCGTCGTACGGGTACAAAGTCCTTTGTAGTGTTGCACTGGTTCTAGTGACGATTCCAATCGCACAGCCGAATGCAAGGAGATTGACTGGAAGTGAAAATTCTGGGTGGCAACTGACCGTTTTCTGGGAGTGTTTGGAAAAATACAGGCGTGGCCGGGCGTATGCTGGGCGAGTATCTGACATCATTACCGTGTCACTCGTTGCAGCAATCATCGCACAGAATAAGTAACTACAGGGCTGGTCTTGTTCTGCACAAAATGTGTTTGGTGCCGCGTGGCTGCACAGGCGTTCACACTTCTGCAAAGCGAAAATACACTCCCCTGTGGGCAGCGACTATGCGTTTGCACAGCTGCTAAAAATAGCTAGCGAGTGATCAACTCGGAATGACCCCCATACATTGGCGTATCTATAATGGGTGCAGTCTGTGCGAGGCACACGGTCCCCCAGGGTCCAGGGGGGCCCACCCCGCACACACTGCACCCATTTGTTTAATACTTACCTCTCTGGAGTCCCCCGTCGGAGCCATCCCTTCTCAGCAGCGTAATAGAGTTTGAACACTAGGGGGAACAAACTCTATTGCGCTTGCTGAAAACTCCGGAAAGATGGCACGGCGGTCATTTTTCTGGAGTTTCGCGCATGCGCATTAGCAAAATCTTCGGGAAAATGGCAGCCGCGCCGTGTTTCCGGAGGTTTGCGCATGCGCAATAGAGTCTGTTCTCAGACTCTATTGCGCTGCGGAGAGGGATGGCACCGCCGGGGGACCCAGGAGAGGTAAGTATTAAAATACCTGTTCATCAGTCAGAGAGGAGGGGGTCCCTGAAGCAGAAGGCTGCACATGGGCCTCCTCCTCTCTAAAAACGCCCCTGCCCCCATAGTGTAGGCACATAACATAGCTGTACAGCCAGAGTAACTAGCAGACAAAAAATCAATGCCCTAATGATCCAGAGATAGATGATGTAAGTTAAGGCATCTCTATCAGTTGGTGGCTAAGTAAATACATACAGATATTTACTGATAGATGCTGCAAGTTAAGGTACCTGCCATCAGTAGAGTAACAGGCAGAAATGGCATGCTCTTTGTATGGGATGCGGTCAATTTACCTATAATTATAATCCCGACAGTCAAAATACCGACAAACTCTTGATGACTTTTTGGCCTGTCGGCATTTTAAATGTTGGTATTTTGACCTTGTTGGTATTTAAAATGTCGGTATTGTGACCTTGTCAGGATTTTGACCTTGTCAGGATTTTGGCCATTGGTCAATTGTTGTCGGGATTTTGAGTTGTAGGTATTTCATACTGATCCCCTAGGTATAGGGTCACAGCGGGTAATTCAGAGTTGATTGCAGCAGCAAATTTGTTAGCAGTTGGGCAAAACCATGGGGGTAATTCCAAGTTGATCGCAGCAGGAAATTTTTTAGCAGTTGGCCAAAACCATGTGCACTGCAGGGGAGGCAGATATAACATGTGCAGAGAGAGTTAGATTTGGGTTGGTTACTTTGTTTCTGTGCAGGGTAAATACTGGCTGCTTTATTTTTACACTGCAATTTAGATTGCAGATTGAACACACCACACCCAAATCTAACTCTCTCTGCACATGTTATATCTGCCCCCCCTGCAGTGCACATGGTTTTGCCCAACTGCTAAAAAATGTCCTGCTGCGATCAACTTGGAATTACCCCCATGTGCACTGCAGGTGGAGCAGATATAACATTTGCAGAGAGAGGGTTCCGGTATGAATGGTCGACCATGTTATGGTCGACAGTCATTAGGTCGACCACGATTGGTCGACATTGGCATGGTCGACATGGACAAATGGTCGACACATGGAAATGGATGACACGTTAAAGGTCGGCACATGAAAAGGTCGACATAAGTTTTTTACTTTTTTGGGTGTAATTTTCTGCGTAAAGTGATGGGGAACCCCAATTAATGCACCGTGTCCTATCGCATGGCTCGCTTTGCTTGCCATGCTTTGTTCCCAATCGTAATCCAAGTGGATCGGAAAGTATGGAAAAGTTCCCCAAAATATATATATATTTTTTTAAACTCATGTCGGTCTTTTCATGTGTCGAACATTTTCATGTGTCGACCATGTGTCCATGTTGACCATGTCAATGTCGACCAATAGTGGTCGACCTAATGAATGTCGACTATAACATGGTCGACCATCCAAATGGGTACCCAGGGGAATATTTACAAAGATTCGTGTTTTTGCCGTTTTTAAGGGTGTTTGAACTCGAATGGTATCGGGTGCATTTTACTGCAACTTTTTGAATTCTGATACGATCATTCACTAAGCTGCCGATTTTTCCAAATTCGTATTTTCCGATGTCGATGTGATTCGTAATGTCAGGCAGTGTTTTACGGGAGTGATGAGTAAAACAGTGCCTGACAAAACACAAGGAATCCCGGACGGATCTGTGAGATCCGTGCAGGGCTTCATTGTGTACCTTAAGGTGTTTAAAGTGTTAAAAAAATCAGAAAAAAATTGTGTGGGGTCCCCCCTCCTAAGCACAACCAGCCTCGGGCCTGGTTGACAAAATATGGGGAAAAAATGACAGGGGTTCCCCCATATTTCATCAAGCAGCACCGGGCTCTGCGCCTGGTCCTGGTTCAAAAAATACGGGGGACAAAAAGTGTAGGGGTCCCCCGTATTTCTTAAACCAGCACCGGGCTCCACTAGCCAGGTACATAATGCCACAGCCGGGGGACACTTTTATTGTGGTCCCGGCGGCCCTGGCACTCTCCTGATTGGCTGTGTGCTCCTGTAGTGTCTGTGAGGCTGCACACGGCAGAGATACAATGGAGCGCCTATGCGCTCCATTGTATCCAATGGTGGGAACTTTGCGGTCAGCGGTGAGGTTACTTTCGGTCAACCGCTGACCGCAAAGTTCCCACCATTGGATACAATGGAGCGCATAGGCGCTACATTGTATCTCTGCCGTGTGCAGCCTCACAGACACTACAGGAGCACACAGCCAATCAGGAGAGTGCCACGACGTGGCGCTCCCTGATTGGCTGAAGGGACCCTCTTAGACAGGAGTCAGGGGGGGTCCTGGCAGTCGGGGAAAGGGGTACCATGTGTAAACATGGGACCCCTTTCAGTGCGTGGTCGGGTTTCCGTTTTTTTGTTTTGCCAAGTACGTGGATTATACAAAGAAGACAAGCAACACTGGATTATGTGAGTAAAATTTTTTTCACAGGTACCCCGAGGATTCTACATGGAGAAGAGGACCGAGCCTTGTGTGAACATAGGTAAGTATGTATGTTTGGAGGTGTGCATGTATGTAATAAACTTATACTGTCACGGTGTGTGTGTCCTGTTTTTTGTTGGGTATTTTTTTAGTAGTAGTACTACTACAGGTACCAGCGGGCCCGGTTTTCCACCGCATGCTGGTACTTATGGTTCTCCAAGTACCAGCTTGCGGGGAGGCTTGCTGGGACTTATAGTACTGCTACTAAAAACAATATTCTCATTTTTTACACAAGGCTATCAGCCCCCCATCCGCCACCCTTGGATGGTGGGGACAGCCTCGGGCTTCACCCCTGGCTCTTGGGTGGCTGGAGGGGGGGACCCCATGATTTAAGGGGTTCCCACTCCTCCAGGGTACCCCGGCCAGGGGTGACTAGTTGGGTATGTAATGCCAGGGCCGCCGGGACCACAATAAAAGTGTCCCCCGGCTGTGGCATTATGTACCTGGCTAGAGGAGCCCGGTGCTGGTTTAAGAAATACGGGGGACCCCTACGCTTTTTGTCCCCCGTATTTTTTGAACCAGGACCAGGTGCAGAGCCCGGTGCTGGTTGATGAAATATGGGGGAACCCCTGTCATTTTCACCCCATATTTTGTCAACCAGGCCCGAGGCTGGTTGTGCTTAGGAGGGGGGACCCCACGCTATTTTTTTTTTCTGTTTTTACACTAAACACACCCTTTCCCATAGATAACCATGCACAGATCTCACTGATCCGTGCATGGTTATCCAAACTCGACTGGAAAAAGCAGGTCTATTTTTTTGCTGCTTTTTTTAACGATTCGCAAAAAAATAGACCCGCACTTGAGCACTCAGAGACTAACACCCAAATACGAATGAATAGTGAATACCTGTATTGTATGAAATAACAGCCGCGTTTGACCGATGGTCTATTCATTCGTATTTCAGAACTTTGCCGTTAAATCCATTACGAATGGACCAGACGCTGCCGAGATTTGTGCTTAGTGAATTCCCGGATTGGGACTTTGAAAAAAAAAACACAAATCGGACAAACTCGATTTTTTAGTAAGTATTGGCCCCAGAGAGAGTTAGATTTGGGTGGGTTATATTATTTCTGTGCAGGGTAAATACTGGCTGCTTTATTTTTACACTGCAATTTGGATTTCAGTTTGAACACACCCCACCAAATCTCACTGTCTCTGCACATGTTATATCTGCCTCCCCTGCAGTGCACATGGGCCCTCATTCCGAGTTGATCGCTCGCTAGCTGCTTTTAGCAGCAGTGCAAACGCTAGGCCGCCCTCTGGGAATGTATCTTTGCTTAGCAGAAGTGCGACCGAAAGGTTAGCAGAACTGCTCAAAAAAAATGTCATGCAGTTTCTGAGCAGCTCCAGACCTACTCCTACCTTGCGATCACTTCAGTCAGTTTAGTTCCTGCTTTGACGTCACAAACACGCCCTGCGTTCGGCCAGCCACTCTCCCGTTTCCCCAGGCACGCCTGCGTTTTTACCTGACACGACTGCGTTTTTTAGCACACTCCCGGAAAACGGTCAGTTATCTCCCAGAAACAACCACTTCCTGTCAATCTCTCACCGATAAACAGAGCGACTGAAAAGCGTCGCTCGACCTTGTGTAAAACTGCATAGTTTTTTGTGAAAGTACTTCGTGCGTGCGTACTGCGGGCCATACGCATGCGCAGAAATGCCGCTTTTTAGCCTGATTGCTACGCTGCGAACAACGGCAGCTAGCGATCAACTCGGAATGACCCCCATGGTTTTGCCCAACTGCTAACAAATTTGCTGCTGCAATCAACTCTGAATTAGGCCCACAATCCATTCTGCATCTGACGGCTAACTGTGATTGTATGAAATACAAGGGACACTGGGGGTAATTCCAAGTTGATCGCAGCAGGAAATTTTTTAGCAGTTGGGCAAAACCATGTGCACTGCAGGTGTGGTAGATATAACATTTGCAGAGAGAGTTAGATTTGGGTGGGTTATTTTGTTTCTGTGCAGGGTAAATACTGGCTGCTTTATTTTTAAACTGCAAATTAGATTGCAGATTGAACACACCCCATCCAAATCTAACTCTCTCTGCTCATGTTAAATCTGCCTCCCCTGCAGTGCACATGGGGGGTAATTCCAAGTTGATCGCAGCAGGAATTTTTTTAGCAGTTGGGCAAAACCATGTGCACGGCAGGGGAGGCAGATATAACATGTGCAGAGAGAGATAGATTTGTGTGTGGTGTGTTCAATCTGCAATCTAATTTGCAGTGTAAAAATAAAGCAGCCAGTATTTACCCAGCACAGAAATAAAATAACCCACCCAAATCTATCTCTCTCTGCACATGTTATATCTGCCTCCCCTGCAGTGCACATGGTTTTGCCCAACTGCTAAAAAAATTCCTGCTGCGATCAACTTGGAATTACCCCCATGGTTTTGCCCAACTGCTAAAAAAAATTACCCCCAGTGTGGACACACTGTAACAGGCGGGGAGTGAAGAAGCGAGTGATTTATAGTAACTAAATGGATACAACAATAATATCATCCAGCAGAGGAAACATTAGTGTCAAAGTTATAACTATTGGGACACACTGCAGCAATTTAGACAAAACTGTAGCTACTGTGTGTGATGGAATTATAAAAGGAATGGGACAATATATATATATATATATATATATATAAATTTCAAGAAGAGCTGGCACTCACCCCAGTTATGTTGCTCCGGTGCCCTTTGGAATAATAAGTATAGGCAAAATTGGAGACATGCAGCGGCACTCAGAGACTGATCCCAAAGGTTAAGGTGCAAAAGTAGATTCTTTAATCCATAAAAAACAGCAACACAAAAGGTGACCAACGTTTCGGGGCGCTAACGCCCCTTTGTCAAGGTGATCACCTTGACAAAGGGGCGTTAGCGCCCCGAAACGTTGGTCACCTTTTGTGTTGCTGTTTTTTATGGATTAAAGAATCTACTTTTGCACCTTAACCTTTGGGATCAGTCTCTGAGTGCCGCTGCATGTCTCCAATTTTGCCTATATATATATATATATATATATTTCTGCAGCGGGGTACACTGGTATTCCACAGGGAATAACATCAGGGTGTAGAGTTGGATCTTGATCCGAGGCACCAACAGGCTAAAGCTTTGACTGTTCCCAGGATGCCTTGCACCGCCTCCTCTATATCCCCGCCTCCAGGCACTGGAGCTCAGTTTGTAATGCAGTTTGCAATGCAGTCAGCTAACAGGGAGGGCTGCGCTAGGCAGCCCTGAAAAGAGCTATTCTGACAAGAAAGAAGAATTCAAGGGCCGCAGTACAGGCACTAGTTGCTATATGTCAGGCTGACATATCATGCTGTGGCTCCCTCACCTCCTCCAGCGGCGCTGTATACTCCCACGCCCTGGTTGCCAGGTACTTACAGCTGAGGCACTCCGGTTCCCTGGATCGCGTGGCCGCATCATCGGGACGAGGAAAGAGGGTCCCCCAGGTGGTACCCGCTGAAATCACAATCCGGCGCGGTCTCTGGAGACGGACCGCGGCGCTGGCGTGGACACAGTGGCCGTGCAGGGACCCCATTATATCCACCAGGGCAAGGGACACAGGTCAGATTTACTAAAATCCACTTAGTATAGGCCCTTCAGTGCCCGGTAGTGAAGTCCAGCAGAGGGGATAAGGCTCTGGCCTGTAGCTCCTCCCCTAGCCGCAGGCGCCATCTACAGCAAATGTTCCCGCCATGGAGCTGCATCTCTCTGTCTCCCTCACTCCCTGTCAGCGTTTGGGCGCCATTACACAGAGCTGCACTGATCCTGGGACTGCTGGGCATTGTCTCCTCTGTAAAGCCATAGGAAAAAAGAATACTCTGCGTTTGAAACAATGTATCTAAAAGGTATATGTGCAGTCCGACACAGGAGAAAGATTGACTCAGTGAGGCATGGATATATTATAAAACAATTTATATAGTATCTCTTAAGAAAAACATTTATAACACAATTCAACAGACAATTAATGATAATTAATACGTTCTCTCACACATACTGTAATGAATGAGAATTAGGATAGCATGCAACATGCAATAAAAATAATTAATCTTAACTCTTTCAAGTGGTGATGATAAAAGTCAGAACACTGGCGTCCCAGTGTGTTATTATATATTTGTAACTCCTGCAATGAAATTTTCACAGTCTCAATTTTTCAAGACGAGGAAGTCTCCGGTTGCTAGGAGACGAAATGCGTTGACGCCCACTCTCCGCTACGCTCTCCATTTGGTGATACCCGCCGTACTGACACAGTCTACGGCTCAGCACAGCCGTGACAGCCTTAACCGCAGCCCATTGCCGCACGTCGGATCCAACATTGCCGCACGTCCCTTCAATACTGGTCGGGTGAGTTCCGTCTGACCCCCGCTGTGGGGCCTAACACCTGTTACCAGGAGCCACTCTTACGGCGGCTACACTTACCGTCTATGAACAGTGCTATTTGCATTTAAACCAACGAATGTTACTCTGGGAAAGGCGGCAGTCATCCATTGTTACTAAAACAGTGACTGAATGATATATTTCTGCTCCACGTGTATTCTACCTTTATAAAGGACCCTGACTGCATACTAACACAGGAACCAGCACGGGAGCATTGATTACAGGTTGCATCTTTTCTTCAGTTATTTATATAAAAATTGAGACTGTGAAAATTTCATTGCGGGAGTTACAAATATATAATAACACACTGGGACGCCAGTGTTCTGACTTTTATCATCACCATTTGAAAGAGTTTATATTAATTATTTTTATTGCATATTGCATGCTATCCTAATTCTCATTCATTACAGTATGTGTGAGAGAACGTATTAATTGTCATTAATTGTCTGTTGAATTGTGTTATAAATGTTTTTCTTAAGAGATACTATATAAATTGTTTTATAATATATCCAAGCCTCACTGAGTCAATCTTTCTCCTGTGTCGGACTGCACATATACCTTTTAGATACATTGTTTCAAGCGCAGAGTATTCTTTTTTCCTACAGTTTCCAATTTTTGCAACCTGGCAAGTTGTCTTTACTCAGCTGCTGAAGCAATCTTTGTTAATAAATATTATATTAACTATAGCGCCGGTTTATCACAATTGGTAACTTCCTGTACCGATTTGTGATTTTTCTTCCTCTGTAAAGCCGCCTGCATCATCAGCGCTCTGCATTTACAGGACACTTAAGTATTCTACATGTCGTTTAGAAAGTGTTAGTTAAGAAAAAGTGGATAACTACAGGGATTTTTAGTACAAGTACCCTGTGATATACATCCAGTACTTACTGTGCATAGTTATATCTGTATACATACATAGATTTACTTAGTATTGCTAGTCCAGTGCAGTTTTATTGTTGTTTTTAATCATTTCTGCATTTGACTGTGTGTGCCAATAGCTGCTGTGTGGCTCCTATTCCGTGTATCTAACACATAATGCTATCCCTATATTCTGTACCTTAAGGGGGGCTAAGTGCGTTAGGGTCCTATATATATATATATATATATATATATATATATATAGTGTTTCACAGGATATACTACATTGGTATTTTTCTCTGTATATTTCAGTCACCATATACCACTTAAATCCTCTATATGTGTTCTGCATCTGCAGTCACACTCCATAGGGTTTTTTTGTCTGGTTCTTTGGCTTTACTGTACTGTCACGCCCTAAGGCTATGTTTCCAAATAATGTCTGCTACACAGGGCGGGAGATCCATGGCTGGTCCTGTGTCATGCAGTGCTGATGCATCAGATGCACCTGAGGAAAATATTCTAGCTGAGGGTTCGGCTACCAGGGGTCCAGTACACCTCAGTCAGCCTGCAGCACCGGTGGCACACCAAGACCCACCTTGGGCTGCTTTTTCTAATCTGCTGACTACACTAGTAATGAGACTTACGCCCCCTGTGGGACCTTCTGTGCCATTGCAGCCACATATTGTCCCTGCTGTTAATCCACCATGGGCATATACTCTGTCAACTCAGTTTCAACAATTAAATCAGTCTTTGGTTAAACAAAAACGGTGAAAAACCTAACCCTAGCGCTACTAGGACCAAAGGGTCATCTAAGCGGGCCATTACTTCCTCACAATCCACGCATGTTTCGGATACTTCATCCGATGAAGATGGCGTATACACTGACCCCTCAGACACTGATGCAGATGCTTCTGATGGGAAATCTATTTCACAGGTGGATATTCCTGACCTCTTGGAGGCTATCAAACTGATTCTTCAGATTGATGATGAATCTGAACCTCCGGTTACGTCTACAAAACCCGATAAGTTCAAACGTCAGAAGGTCACTAAATTAGTTTTGCCCCACTGTGACCATTTAGTTGACATACGTCAGGAATCCTTGGAGTCTCCAGGAAAGAAATTTGCCCTGTCTAAGAAGATGCTAGCTCGATATCCCCTCGCTGCAGAGTTAAGTAAAAATTGGGAAACATCACTGCCGGTGGACTCACATGTCGCACGTCTGGTGGTGTCATCTACTCTGCCTGTCACTACCGTCACCTCTCTGAAGGAACCGATGGATAAGCGTGTGGAGATATGCTTGAAGTCTATTTACACTCTTGCAGGTGCTGTGCATAGACCCACTATAGCGGATTCTTGGGCTGCAAAGGCTATTGAAGCCTGGGTTCAAGAAGTTTTCATATTTGCTAACAGCGGTTCTAACTGAACGAATATTGGAGACCCTGCCACAGCCACAGTACATCCACATCCATTCCAGCATTGCTCTGAGCATTTGCAGCTCGATCTCACTGGTCTGGGTTCACACAGTGCACTTGCCGTGCTTTACCTGTGTGCACACTGGTGTGGAGTCCGGCACCGCTGGCCCACAGACAACGGACAGGGCCACCGGCTCAGTCAGAAGCCTCAGCATGCTGCAAATGTGAGCCACAGAGGTTGGGTATCTGCACACTCACTATATCCTGTTCTTATGCCGTGGGTGTAAGAAAATCGTCACCCTACAACCACTCAGGAAGACCCCTTTATTGTATTTCAGACAATGCTCGTTATATATATGGGGGTGCCGTCAACTACAGTATACGTACATTAAGGTTGGGAGGAAGAAAAAAGAAGAATCTGTATTGTTGACGCACTAAGAAAAAAGTCAATCATAAAACATAACCTTTATTGAATATATTAAAATATAATGTTTATACGACCCAGACTACAGTGAAACATAAGAGGTAAAATCAGACAGACTAACATGTATGTGAATCCTATTAGATTGAAAGGTGTAAATAAAGAGTTAAAAAACGTGTCCGCGTGTATTGCTTGTGTCTAATAATTGTTAGATTGTTATACCTATTCCAATGTTACCACAGATTGATCACTTATATTATTTCAAATCAATTATATATCGACTGTCGCAATTAATATTGGTATTTCCCCCTTTCCAGGTTGACAGCTTTAAATGATCAATCTTATCATTTATATACCTACTACTCAGCAGAAATATCTCCCGGGAACTCACTTCACTTATATAGACTGTGAGTACAAGTAGGTATATGAATTTACTCAGATGTGGGAGTTACTTTGATTATTTGTGTCACCGACTGTTACCACTATAAATTCCTAATGTATATAATCCTGAATAGGAATGGGTTGAAAAGTGGACTTTTACATAACACAGATATCACCTACACTCTAACATAAATCACAGTGGATAATTCGACCATGCATATAGGGGGGAAATTACTTAGTCCTGTTGCATATAGGGGAAAGTTGCTGAGGGGACAAATCAGTTCCAGTGATGATGGTGTGGGACTTTAAGGGATATAGCAATCCCAATTTTAGCTATCCACCCACATATATTGCAGATATTTCTTGGTCCTATTGTAACAGACTAAAAATATATATAGAGGATACTGTTTCCCTCCGGGGTACGGCAGCCCCACTTATAATATAGTACTTGTCTGTATAGACCAGGAATATGTCCTGCTAAAATGCACACTTCCCTATATCAGGACAATTTTGGGTTTAATATCTTTTATTAGTTTCATTAGGAGATGTCAAAAAATTCCATGATATGACAATTCTAAAATAAATATAAGACAACCCCCATGCATTCCGGTCATTTAAAGTATAATTAATTACCACTGTATGGTACAGCTGATAAAATAAAGAGATGCTAGATATTCATAGTGAGAATGTCCCAGTGATATATTTTATGGTGTTGTGCTCTGTGTTCTGACTATAGCTGTATATCTGTCAGTTGTCTGTCCAACTAGTAGTAAGCTTTCCAGCCTTTACTTCTACACATACTCTCCTAGTGGTTACTGTTACAATGCTCAGTTCATTCAGCTGCTGTCTGATTTCATATGTTGCCAGTTCACTCACTACAGCATTGACACATTTGTGTTATTTCTAGTGATGTGCACCGGAAATTTTTCGCGTTTTGTGTTTTGGTTTTGGGTTCGGCTCCGTGGCCATGTTTTGGATTCGGACGCGTTTTGGCAAAACCTCACCGAAAATTTTTTTGTCGGATTCGGGTGTTTTTTTAAAAAAACTCTAAAAAACAGCTTAAATCATAGAATTTGGGGGTCATTTTGATCCCATAGTATTATTAACCTCAATAACCATAATTTCCACTCATCTCCAGTCTATTCTGAACACCTCACAATATTATTTTTAGTCCTAAAATTTGCACCGAGGTCGCTGGATGGCTAAGCTAAGCGACACAAGTGGCCGACACAAACACCTGGCCCATCTAGGAGTGGCACTGCAGTGTCAGGCAGGATGGCCCTTCAAAAAAATAGTCCCCAAACAGCACATGATGCAAAGAAAAAAAGAGGCGCACCAAGGTGGCTGTGTGACTAAGCTAAGCGACACAAGTGGCCGACACAAACACCTGGCCCATCTAGGAGTGGCACTGCAGTGTCAGGCAGGATGGCCCTTCAAAAAAATACTCCCCAAACAGCACATGATGCAAAGAAAAAAAGAGGCACACCAAGGTGGCTGTGTGACTAAGCTAAGCGACACAAGTGGCCGACACAAACACCTGGCCCATCTAGGAGTGGCACTGCAGTGTCAGACAGGATGGCCCTTCAAAAAAATATTCCCCAAACAGCACATGATGCAAAGAAAAAAAGAGGCACACCAAGGTGGCTGTGTGACTAAGCTAAGCGACACAAGTGGCCGACACAAACACCTGGCCCATCTAGGAGTGGCACTGCAGTGTCAGACAGGATGGCCCTTCAAAAAAATTGTCCCCAAACAGCACATGATGCAAAGAAAAATGAAAGAAAAAAGAGGTGCAAGATGGAATTGTCCTTGGGCCCTCCCACCCACCCTTACGTTGCATAAACAGGACATGCACACTTTAACGAACCCATCATTTCAGCGACAGGGTCTGCCACTCGACTGTGACTGAAATGACTGGTTGGTTTGGGCACCCACCAAAAAAGAAGCAATCAATCTCTCCTTGCACAAACTGGCTCTACAGAGGCAAGATGTCCACCTCATCATCATCCTCCGATTCCTCACCCCTTTCACTGTGTACATCCCCCTCCTCACAGATTATTGATTCGTCCCCACTGGAATCCACCATCTCAGGTCCCTGGGTACTTTCTGGAGGCAATTGCTGCTGGTGAGTGTCTCCACGGAGGAATTGATTATAATTCATTTTGATGAACATCATCTTCTCCACATTTTCTGGAAGTAACCTCGTACGCCGATTGCTGACAAGGTGAGCGGCTGCACTAAACACTCTTTCGGAGTACACACTGGAGGGAGGGCAACTTAGGTAGAATAAAGCCAGTTTGTGCAAGGGCCTCCAAATTGCCTCTTTTTCCTGCCAGTATACGTACGGACTGTCTGACATGCCTACTTGGATGCGGTCACTCATATAATCCTCCACCATTCTTTCAATGGTGAGAGAATCATATGCAGTGACAGTAGACGACAGGTCAGTAATCGTTGGCAGGTCCTTCAGTCCGGACCAGATGTCAGCTCTCGCTCCATACTGCCCTGCATCACCGCCAGCGGGTGGGCTCGGAATTCTTAGCCTTTTCCTTGCACCCCCAGTTGCGGGAGAATGTGAAGGAGGAGATGTTGACGGGTCACGTTCTGCTTGACTTGACAATTTTCTCACCAGCAGGTCTTTGAACCTCTGCAGACTTGTGTCTGCCGGAAAGAGAGATACAACGTAGGTTTTAAATCTAGGATTGAGCACGGTGGCCAAAATGTAGTGCTCTGATTTCAACAGATTGACCACCCGTGAATCCTGGTTAAGCGAATTAAGGGCTCCATCCACAAGTCCCACATGCCTAGCGGAATCGGTCTGTTTTAGCTCCTCCTTCAATGTCTCCAGCTTCTTCTGCAAAAGCCTGATGAGGGGAATGACCTGACTCAGGCTGGCAGTGTCTGAACTGACTTCACGTGTGGCAAGTTCAAAGGGTTGCAGAACCTTGCACAACGTTGAAATCATTCTCCACTGCACTTGAGTCAGGTGCATTCCCCCTCCTTTGCCTATATCGTGGGCAGATGTATAGGCTTGAATGGCCTTTTGCTGCTCCTCCATCCTCTGAAGCATACAGAGGGTTGAATTCCACCTCGTTACCACCTCTTGCTTCAGATGATGGCAGGGCAGGTTCAGGAATGTTTGGTGGTGCTCCAATCTTCGGCACGCGGTGGCTGAATGTCGAAAGTGGCTCGCTATTCTTCGGGCCACCGACAGCATCTCTTGCACGCCCCTGTCGTTTTTTAAATAATTCTGCACCACCAAATTCCATGTATGTGCAAAACATGGGATGTGCTGGAATTTGCCCAGATGTAATGCACGCAGGGCCGGCCCGAGTTAAAACATTTTGGTAAGCGAATTTAGAATTTTGCGCCCCTTGATGGGATCAAATTTAAAAAAAGGTGTGGTCTCACAAGGAAAGGGCGTGGCCACACAATAGTACCCCCAGGAGAACAGGGAGATTGTCGATGACAGGGAGAAAGTGCGTGACTGGGTGGCAGAGGTGATGGAGATAGTGGGTGACTGAGGAGGCTGGAGTGACAGGTAGATAGTAGGTGAAAGGGAAGGCTGGGGTGACAGGGAGCAGTATTCGCGCTGAGCCCCCCAAAAAAGTGGGTCCCAGGGACTTTTAAAAATTGGGGTCCTACCTGTCCTTTTCTGGGTCCCATCGGAATGAAGGTTCTTATTAATCTTATTAATGATTAAAATATAAAAATACAGACTTGATTTGGACAGTACAAAGGTGTTGCAAGGGGAGGAGGGGGTGACAATGCTGCTGGGCTGTGTAGCATGCAGGACACTCTGCCCCAGAGCTGTAACTAGACATTTTAGTGCCCTTCGGCAGAAAGTGAATAGGTGCTCCACCTCCTAGACAGGAAAAAATAGACAGTGCGCGCCGAAGTCTCGCCTGCAAACATTTGGGGCGTGGCTTTGTGGGGGCGGGGCGTGGCCACATAATAGTGCCAATTCACATTACACCACACAGTAGTGCCGCTTATATACATTGCACCAAGTAGAACCTCCTATACACACTGCGCCAGATAGAGCACTTTATACACACTGCGCCAGGTAGAGCACGTTATACAGACTGCGCCAGGTAGAGCACGTTATACATACTGCGCCAGGAAGAGCACGTTATACACACTGCGCCAGGTAGAGCACTTTATACACACTGCGCCAGATAGAGCACTTTATACACACTGCGCCAGGTAGAGCACTTTATTCAAACTGCGCCAGGTAGAGCACGTTATACACAGTGCGCCAGGTAGATCACGTTATACACAATGCGTGCTGTGTGTCCACAAAGTGTCCAATTTGTGTGTCCACAAATGTGTGCTGTGATCAGAGCTGCCTGGCACTGGCACACTGCAGGACACACAGCCCGGCATCTCTGCTAACTACAGCTGAGCTGAGCTGCTTCTTGAACTTACAGCATACCATGTCTTGTGCAAGAGCTGTGTCTGTGTGCCCTTAGACCTGACCTAGGCTGTGAGAGCTGGCTGCATGAAGGATTCAGGAAAAACTTTCCTGTTACTGCAGCTCCATTAGGCACCCAACTTCTCTCCCCACCACACACACACCTCAGATTACAGCACAGCACCATCAGTCATGCACGGCTGAATGATCATTGGAGTGCTCCACCTGAGTCGTTATTAGAGCCAAAGGTTTACAGATAAGGGGACGGGTGGACCGTGTCCCGTTCAGTGGCATCAGTGCACGGTATGCAGAGATAAATAATCACTGACAGACTTTACTATAGATCTGCGCTGCCTCAGTCTGAAGAACTGAGCTGCTGAAGTGAGAAGATACAGCGCAGGCAAGACACAAACTCACCAAAATATTTTGCACGGCAGGAGGCTGGCGGCTCACAAGATGACAAAGCCAGGGAAGAGAGAGAAGAGGAGCAGGGGAGGGGGGGTGGCTCTGATTGGCTGGGACATAGGAGAGCTCTCATCCCTCTGTACAAGTGCTGCAGGCTCGTTCTGTACAAGTGCACCACGCAAGCTCCGTCACGCAGGCTGCCGGCGCCTTCCTCACTGTGGCGCCTTACTCATATGCGTACCCCGCGTAACAGGCGGGCCGGCCCTGAATGCACGCACAATATTGATGGCGTTGTCCGATGTCACAAATCCCCAGGAGAGTCCAATTGGGGTAAGCCATTCTGCGATGATGTTCCTCAGTTTCCGTAAGAGGTTGTCAGCTGTGTGCCTCTTCTGGAAAGCGGTGATACAAAGCGTAGCCTGCCTAGGAACGAGTTGGCGTTTGCGAGATGCTGCTACTAGTGCCAACGCTGCTGTTCTTGCTGCGGGAGGCAATATATCTACCCAGTGGGCTGTCACAGTCATATAGTCCTGAGTCTGCCCTGCTCCACTTGTCCACATGTCCGTGGTTAAGTGGACATTGGGTACAACTGCATTTTTTAGGACACTGGTGACTCTTTTTCTGAGGTCTGTGTACATTTTCGGTATCGCCTGCCTAGAGAAATGGAACCTAGATGGTATTTGGTACCGGGAACACAGTACCTCAATCAAGTCTCTAGTTGCCTCTGAATTAACGGTGGATACCGGAACCACGTTTCTCACCGCCCAGGCTGCCAAGGCCTGAGTTATCCGCTTTGCAGCAGGATGACTGCTGTGATATTTCATCTTCCTCGCAAAGGACTGTTGGACAGTCAATTGCTTACTGGAAGTAGTACAAGTGGTCTTCCGACTTCCCCTCTGGGATGACGATCAACTCCCAGCAGCTACAACAGCAGCGCCAGCAGCAGTAGGCGTTACACTCAAGGATGCATCGGAGGAATCTCAGGCAGGAGAGGACTCGTCAGACTTGCCAGTGACATGGCCTGCAGGACTATTGGCTTTCCTGGGTAAGGAGGAAATTGACACTGAGGGAGTTGGTGGTGTGGTTTGCAGGAGCTTGGTTACAAGAGGAAGGGATTTAGTGGTTAGTGGACTGCTTCCGCTGTCACCCAAAGTTTTTGAACTTGTCACTGACTTATGATGAATGCGCTGCAGGTGACGTATAAGGGAGGATGTTCCGAGGTGCAGTGCCGTTTCTAGCGGCGGGCGAGCCGTGCAACCGCACGGGGCGCCCGCCGCGGCACTTTGTGACCACTGCTCTCCTCCCTCTCTCTCCCCCCGAGCGCTCCTGCTCGGGGGGCGGGGCTTCGCGGAATGACGCGTTTGCGTCGTGACGTCACGACGCAAACGCGTCATTCCGCGAAGCCCCGCCCCCCGAGCAGGAGCGCTCGGGGGGAGGAGAGGAGGACTGGAGATAACCATCTACAGAGGAGGCGGCCGGCGCGCGGGACCCGAAGAGCGGCAAGTTGTAAGTATTCTTTTTCTCTCTCTCTCTCTCTCTCTCTCTCCCCCTCCCTCCCCCCACTTGACACCTGCCGCACTGTGTAAAATGGGGATACCTGCTGCACTCTGCAAAATGGGGATACCTGCCGCACTGTGTAAAATGGGGATACCTGCCGCACTGTGTAAAATGGGGGCACCTGCCGCACTGTGTAAAATGGGGATACCTGCCGCACTCTGTAAAATGGGGATACCTGCCGCACTGTGTAAAATGGGGATACCTGCCGCACTGTGTAAAATGGGGGCACCTGCCGCACTGTGTAAATGGGGATACCTGCCGCACTGTGTAAAATGGGGGCACCTGCCGCACTGTGTAAAATGGGGGCACCTGCCGCACTGTGTAAAATGGGGATACCTGCTGCACTCTGTAAAATGGGGATACCTGCCGCACTCTGTAAAATGGGGATACCTGCCGCACTGTGTAAAATGGGGGCACCTGCCGCACTGTGTAAAATGGGGATACCTGCCGCACTCTGTAAAATGGGGATACCTGCCGCACTCTGTAAAATGGGGATACCTGCCGCACTGTGTAAAATGGGGGCACCTGCCGCACTGTGTAAAATGGGGGCACCTGCCGCACTGTGTAAAATGGGGATACCTGCTGCACTCTGTAAAATGGGGATACCTGCCGCACTGTGTAAAATGGGGATACCTGCCGCACTGTGTAAAATGGGGATACCTGCCGCACTGTGTAAAATGGGGATACCTGCCGCACTCTGTAAAATGGGGATACCTGCCGCACTCTGTAAAATGGGGATACCTGCCGCACTGTGTAAAATGGGGGCACCTGCCGCACTGTGTAAATGGGGATACCTGCCGCACTGTGTAAAATGGGGGCACCTGCCGCACTGTGTAAAATGGGGGCACCTGCCGCACTGTGTAAAATGGGGGCACCTGCCGCACTGTGTAAAATGGGGATACCTGCCGCACTGTGTAAAATGGGGGCACCTGCCGCACTGTGTAAAATGGGGATACCTGCCGCACTGTGTAAAATGGGGACACCTGCCTGCGTACTGTGTAAAATGGGGGCACGTGCCTGCGTACTGTGTAAAATGGGGACACCTGCCAGCGTACTGTGTAAAATGGGGACACCTGCCTGCGTACTGTGTAAAATGGGGACACCTGCCTGCGTACTGTGTAAAATGGGGACACCTGCCTGCCGCACTTTGTAAAATGGGGACACCTGCCTGCCGCACTTTGTAAAATGGGGACACCTGCCTGCCGCACTTTGTAAAATGGGGACACCTGCCTGCCGCGCTTTGTAAAATGGGGACACCTGCCTGCCGCGCTGTGTAATATGGGGACACTTGCCTGGTGTAATGTGTAAAAAGGGGACTTTTTTATTTTTATTTTTTCCCCCTGTGGTGGGCGTGATATCAGACGAGGCCACGCCCACTGTAATGAGACCACGCCCATTTCAATCAGGCCACACAGCCTTGTCGGGAGCGCGCGCGCCTCCGGCGCGCGCATGCTTTTTTTCTGGCTATATGGGGGGGGGCACGCAATTTTTTTTTATAGCAATGGGGGGGGGGGCGCATTTTGAAATCTCGCACTGGGAGCCAAATTGTCTAGAAACGGCCCTGCCGAGGTTGTTAACGTCCTTACCCCTACTTATTACAGCTTGACAAAGGCAACACACGGCTTGACACCTGTTGTCCGTATTTGTGTTGAAATAATTCCACACCGAAGAGCTGATTTTTTTTTGTATTTTGACCAGGCATGTCAATGGCCATATTCGTCCCACGGACAACAGGTGTCTCCCCGGGTGCCTGACTTAAACAAACCACCTCACCATCAGAATCCTCCTTGTCAATTTCCTCCCCAGCACCAGCAACACCCATATCCTCATCCTGGTGTACTTCAACAGTGACATCTTCAATTTGACTATCAGGAACTGGACTGCGAGTGCTCCTTCCAGCACTTGCAGGGGGCGTGCAAATGGTGGAAGGCGCAAGCTCTTCCCGTCCAGTGTTGGGAAGGTCAGGCATCGCAACCGACACAATTTGACTCTCCTTGGGGATTTGTGATTTAGAAGAACGCACAGTTCTTTGCTGTGCTTTTGCCAGCTTAAGTCTTTTCATTTTTCTAGCGAGAGGATGAGTGCTTCCATCCTCATGTGGATCTGAACCACAAGCCATGAACATAGGCTAGGGCCTCAGCCGTTCCTTGCCACTCCGTGTCGTAAATGGCATATTGTCAAGTTTACGCTTCTCATCAGACGCTTTCAATTTTGATTTTTGGGTCATTTTACTGAACTTTTGTTTTTTGGATTTTACATGCTCTCTACTATGACATTGGGCATCGGCCTTGGCAGACGATGTTGATGGCGTTTCATCGTCTCAGCCATGACTAGTGGCAGCAGCTTCAGCACGAGGTGGACGTGGATCTTGATCTTTCCCTATTTTAACCTCCACATTTTTGTTCTCCATTTTTTAATGTGTGGAATTATATGCCAGTATCAATAGCAACGGCCTACTACTATATATACTGCGCACAACTGAAATGCACCACAGGTATGGATGGATAGTATACTTGACGACACAGAGGTAGGTACAGCAGTGGCCTACTGTACCGTACTGCTATATATTATATACTGGTGGTCAGCAAACTGTGCAAAACTGAAGTGCACCACAGGTATGGATGGATAGTATACTTGACGACACAGAGGTAGGTACAGCAGTGGCCTACTGTACCGTACTGCTATATATTATATACTGGTGGTCAGCAAACTGCAAAACTGAAATGCACCACAGGTATGGATGGATAGTATACTTGACGACACAGAGGTAGGTACAGTAGTGGCCTACTGTACCATACTGCTATATATTATATACTGGTGGTCAGCAAACTGTGCAAAACTGAAATGCACCACAGGTATTGATGGATAGTATACTTGACGACACAGAGGTAGGTACAGCAGTGGCCTACTGTACCGTACTGCTATATATTATATACTGGTGGTCAGCAAACTGTGCAAAACTGAAATGCACCACAGGTATGGATGAATAGTATACTTGACGACACAGAGGTAGGTACAGCAGTGGCCTACTGTACCGTACTGCTATATATTATATACTGGTGGTCAGCAAACTGTGCAAAACTGAAATGCACCACAGGTATGGATGGATAGTATACTTGACGACACAGAGGTAGGTACAGCAGTGGCCTACTGTACCGTACTGCTATATATTATATACTGGTGGTCAGCAAACTGTGCAAAACTGAAATGCACCACAGGTATGGATGGATAGTAAACTTGACGACACAGAGGTAGGTACAGCAGTGGCCTTCTGTACTGTACTCCTATATATTATATACTGGTGGTCAGCAAAATTATGCACTGTACTCCTACTATATACCGTCTACAATGCATCACAGATATGGAGTGTTTTTCAGGCAGACAACGTATACTGGTGGTCACTGGTCAGTAAAACTCTGCACTGTACTCCTCCTATATAATATTATACTGGTGGTCTCCAGTCCCCACAATAAAGCAGCACACTGAGCACAGATATGGAGTGTTTTTCAGGCAGACAACGTATACTGGTGGTCACTGTCAGCAAAACTCTGCACTGAACTCCTTCTATATAATACAGCTGCTCCCCAGTCCCCACAATTAAGCAGTGTGAGCACAGATATATGCAGCACACTGAGCACAGATAAGGAGCGGTTTTTTTTCAGGCAGAGAACGAATAAAACTGGTGGTCACTGATCAGCAAAATTCTGCACTGTACTCCTCCTATATTAATATACAGCTGCTCCCCAGTCCCCACAATTACGCAATAAGTAAAGCAAGCACAAATATTTGCATCAACAATACACGGAGAGGACGCCAGCCACGTCCTCTCCCTAACATTTCCAATGCACGAGTGAAAATGGCGGCGACGCACGGCTGCTTATATAGAATCCGAATCTCGTGAGAATCCGACAGCGGGATGATGACGTTCGGGCGCACTCTGGTTAACCGAGCCATAGGGGAGAATCCGAGTATGCCTCGGACCCGTGTAAAAAGTGTGAAGTTCAGGGGGGTTCGGTTTCCGAGGAACCGAACACGCTCATCACTAGTTATTTCCTATTTCAGCCACTTGGTTTCCTGATCATGTTTCAATGTAACCACATTTTATGGAGTCCTTCATGATACATTCAGTAACTGTGATAATTGGCATAAGATTAAGGATCTGTGAGCAGAGTTCTAATTATCACTGATTCCACTAGTTCAATAAATCAGATCCATTCGTATAGATTAGGCCTGGCCAATCCGGTCCTCGAGATCTACCAACAGTTCACATTTTCCAGACCACCTAGCTGGTGAACAGGTGTAGTCATTACTAATTAAGATGTGCTGCATTCATTCCTAACTGACAATTCTACAGATCTCCTGGAGTCCTGGAAAACATGAACTGTTGGTAGATCTAAAGGACCGGTTTGGCCAGCCCTGGTATAGATGAATGTGGTCAGTGAACATAGATATGACTGTCCTATTAGAATGTAAGCTCTCACGAGCAGGGCCCTCTTCCCTCATGTGCTTATCCTTTCTTACTTTAATAATCTTCAACTGCACCACATCCTGCAGTCTTCTGCCACCTGATACTTATTCCAGTGTCATCTGCTGATGTAGCTATGTTTATTTACCCTGTACTTGTCCTATACTATCATCAACTGTAAGTTGCTGTTTTCCTGTTTGATTATTTATGTACTCTGTAATTGGGCGCTGCGGAACCCTTGTGGCGCCATATAAATAAAGGATAATAATAATAAATTAGCAATTCTGCCTATACATTTCTCTATCATGCAGTGGGTTTCCTTCCTCCACTGTCATATAGCACTAGCTGCATATATTAACTCTGACACTGAGTGCTCTGTTATTAAGTATAGGTATCTATTAGTGGACAGCCTTGTATTTCTCTCTATCACTGAGAACTACCATTCATATTAGTATAACATTAATACATGGTTTGTATAGCATGAGACACTACACACACACGCGGACAAGCTGTGCCCTACACGCGTGTTTCACTGCACTTGCGTCAGCTTCGTCAGGGAGCAACCATGTTATACTAATATGAATGGTAGTTCTCAGTGATAGAGAGAAATACAAGGCTGTCCACTAATAGATACCTATACTTAATAACAGAGCACTCAGCGTCAGAGTTAATATATGCAGCTAGTGCTATATGACAGTGGAGGAAGGAAACCCACTGCATGATAGAGAAATGTATAGGCAGAATTGCTAATAGGACAGCAGAGCCGGCCCTAGCCAATATGATGCCCTAGGCAAGATTTTATCTGGTGCCCCCTAGCACCACCGCTGGTTCCGCCTCTGACCCTGCACCTCTTTCCCAGCACCATCACCCCTCACCCATAGCAGTCCTCATTTTGGTGTTTGTACCCCCTATATTTTAAATAGGAACAGTTCACACATTTGCCGCACAGCCCAAAAAGGGGTGTATTTTTGCTGGGAAGGGGCATGGCCACACAATAGTACCCCCAATTCCAATTACGCCACACAGTAGTGCAACTTTATTCACATTTGTGTCCATAATTCATATTACATCCCACTGTAGTATCACTTTACCTTATATACGTTACTCCTCACAGTAGAGCCCCTTATTCACATTACATCACACTGAATTGCTCCTTATTCACATTACACCACACCATATTGCTCTTTATTCACATTAGATGACACAGTAGTGCCCTTTCTATACGCAACGCCACATAGTAGAGCACCTTATACACATAATGCAACACATTAGTAATGCCCTTATACACATAATGACACACATAGTGCCCCTTACACATATGTTGCACATTATTAATGCATTTTTACATGACACACATAATGCTCCTTACACATATTCCGAACACTACTGCACAACCAACACACACACACACACACACACACACACACACACACACACACACACACACACACACACACACACACACACACAGCACTCACACTGCCTCTAACACTGTGACCTCTGCCTCTGCTTGGATACAGATACAGATGTGTCCTTATAAATCTTGCCTCAATGCTAACATCTGGCACCTTTTTTTGATGAAAATGCATCTTATTTGCATTGCTATGTGGCTAGGATACACAAGCAGCTTCTGCTGATTAAAATGATATGCAGCATGCCAATATACTGTGTGAGACTGTGGCTGTATCTGCATATGAAATGCTACACACAGAATATAGGCATGCCGCATATCATTTTAATCAGCAGAAGCTGCTGATGCCCCTAGGCATATCAAATGCCCTAGGCAATTGCCTAGTTTGCCTATGCCTATGGCCGGCTCTGTAGGACAGTCATATCTATGTTCACTGACCACATTCATCTATACGATTGGATCTGATTTATTGAACTAGTGGAATCAGTGATAATTAGAACTCTGCTCACAGATCCTTAATCTTATGCCAATTATCACAGTTACTGAATGTATCATGAAGGTCTCCATAAAATGTGGTTGCATTGAAACATTATCAGGAAACCAAGTGGCTGAAATAGGAAATAACACAAATGTATCAATGCTGTAGTGAGTGAACTGGCAACATATGAAATCAGACAGCAGCTGAATGAACTGAGCATAGTAACAGTAACCACTAGGAGAGTATGTGTAGAAGTAAAGGCTGGGAAGCTTACTACTAGTTGGACAGACAACTGACAGATATACAGCTATAGTCAGAACACAGAGCACAACACCATAAAAGATATCACTGGGACATTCTCACTATGAATATCTAGCATCTCTTTATTTTATCAGCTGTACCATACAGTGGTAATTAATTATACTTTAAATGACCGGAATGCATGGGGGTTGTCTTATATTTATTTTAGAATTGTCATATCATGGAATTTTTTGACATCTCCTAATGAAACTAATAAAAGATATTAAACCCAAAATTGTCCTGATATAGGGAAGTGTGCATTTTAGCAGGACATATTCCTGGTCTATACAGACAAGTACTATATTATAAGTGGGGCTGCCGTACCCCGGAGGGAAACAGTATCCTCTATATATATTTTTAGTCTGTTACAATAGGACCAAGAAATATCTGCAATATATGTGGGTGGATAGCTAAAATTGGGATTGCTATATCCCTTAAAGTCCCACACCATCATCACTGGAACTGATTTGTCCCCTCAGCAACTTTCCCCTATATGCAACAGGACTAAGTAATTTCTCCCCTATATGCATGGTCGAATTATCCACTGTGATTTATGTTAGAGTGTAGGTGATATCTGTGTTATGTAAAAGTCCACTTTTCAACCCATTCCTATTCAGGATTATATACATTAGGAATTTATAGTGGTAACAGTCGGTGACACAAATAATCAAAGTAACTCCCACATCTGAGTAAATTCATATACCTACTTGTACTCACAGTCTATATAAGTGAAGTGAGTTCCCGGGAGATATTTTTGCTGAGTAGTAGGTATATAAATGATAGGATTGATCATTTAAAGCTGTCAACCTGGACAGGGTGAACTACCAATATTAATTGCGACAGTCGATGTATAATTGATTTGAAATAATATAAGTGATTGATCTGTGGTAACATTGGAATAGGTATAACAATCTAACAATTATTAGACACAAGCAATACACGCGGACACGTTTTTTAACTCTTTATTTACACCTTTCAATCTAATAGGATTCACATACATGTTAGTCTGTCTGATTTTACCTCTTATGTTTCACTGTAGTCTGGGTCGTATAAACATTATATTTTAATATATTCAATAAAGGTTATGTTTTATGATTGACTTTTTTCTTAGTGCGTCAACAATACAGATTCTTCTTTTTTCTTCCTCCCAACCTTAATGCAGATGTGAGCCCCCTGGTATGCTCTCTGATATGCGATCAGCACACACATTGGAGTCATTTACATCTGGCCGGTAAGCCGCGGCATTGCCCTTGTCGTGTGCGGATCCCGGTGCAAGTTGGATCTCTCCTAGTGCAGCATCGATCTTACGGCTACCGATCAACTCTGTGTAGTATGGAGTCCCTCTCGCCTCCATCGGGAAGCCACGGCCGCAGCATACAGCCGTGTGCGGAACCCAGTGACCACATTCATCCACTACAGGACATTCATCAGCCACCCCAGAGATATCCATATCTGGTGGTCAGCACACAGCGTGCCGGTGCCTAATTGAGCACTTTTTCCACCTATAATATGGGGAACTCCATCTGATACCACTCTATGGTTATTATTCATTAAAATTTGGACAGGCTATATGAACATTGACAGCCTTTTCCCGTTTGGACAACCATCCAGCTGGTAATATAGCATCATCAATTACCCACTATTAATAATTAATTTTCTTACTTGCAGGTTGTTGTGAATGTAAAACACACCAGTTATCCAAAGAACTGGTTTATTAAAACCTATGGTGTACTGGTGTGTTTCCAATTGTTGCAAATTATTTTACAAAATACATTTTTAATATTGTATTAATTATTGAGATAAACCCCCGGGAGGTTATTTGAATTTTTTATATGTGAAGAAATTTTGTTTTATTTTTACTATTGGTTGCATATGTATCATTAAGCGCCAACTGGGATTATTTGCATTTCACTTTCGGCATTCAGCCACCGCGTGCCGAAGACTGGAGCGCCAGCAAACACTCATGAACATACCCTGCCATAAGCTGAAGCAAGAGGTGGTAACGAGGTGGAATTCAATCCTCTATATGCTTCAGAGGATGGAGGAGCAGCAAAAGGCCATTCAAGCCTATACATCTGCCTACAATATAGGCAAAGGAGGGGGAATGCACCTGACTGAAGCGCAGTGGAGAATGATTTCCGTGTTGTGCAAGGTTTTCCAACCCTTTGAACTTGCCACACATGAAGTCAGTTCAGACACTGCCAGCCTAAGTCAGGTCATTCCCCTCATCAGGCTTTTGCAGAAGAAGCTGGAGAGATTGAAGGAGGAGCTAAAATGGAGCGATTCCGCTAGGCATGTGGGACTTGTGGATGGAGCCTTTCATTCGCTTAACCAGGATTCACGGGTGAAAACAGAACAGGTGATCCTTCTTGCGCTTATACTAGATAGCAGCCTTTAATCCCACAAACAAGAAACCTTCACCGTGGTTTCAACATATCACACCAAACACAGAAAGTGTGAGAGAAAATGGCGCAACTAGACACTTCTAGAGACGTAAAAAGGATTGCTTACACACTGGTATTTTTAAATGCGATAGGTAACGATACACCTTCCCAACATATGGACATTAAAATGATAATAAAAGAACACAGAACATAGTGTAATCCAGTTAAGTCAGGTGGTGTTTCTTTTATTCGTTACTGGTCCCACTCACATGGCATAGATGGTATATTTGCATGTAGAAACCATATACATTGTATATAACCGCTTCCACTCCACGGGAACTTTGTTGTTATGCTGTTTTTTAACCTGTGTTTGTGTTTCCATTAAATATTAGTTCCTTACCTATACACAGACGGTATTGCACTATTTTAATTCTCTTTATTTTAAGTGCTTCTTGGAGATTATACATCCCTATTCCCGTGGAGTGGAAGCGGTTATATACAATGTATATGGTTTCTACATGCAAATATACCATCTATGCCATGTGAGTGGGACCAGTAACGAATAAAAGAAACACCACCTGACTTAACTGGATTACACTATGTTCTGTGTTCTTTTATTATCATTTTAGTGTCCATATGTTGGGAAGGTGTATCGTTACCTATCGCATTTAAAAATACCAGTGTGTAAGCAATCCTTTTTACGTCTCTAGGATTCACGGGTGGTCAATCTGTTGAAATCAGAGCACTACATTTTGGCCACCGTGCTCGATCCTAGGTTTAAAGCCTACATTGTATCTCTCTTTCCGGCAGACACAAGTTGGCAGATGTTCAAAGACCTGCTGGTGAGAAACTTGTCAAGTCAAGCGGAACGTGACCCCCCAACAGCTCCTCCTTCATTTTCTACCGCCACTGGAGCTGCCAGGAAAATGATAAAATTTCCAAAACCACCCGCTGGCAGTGATGCAGGGCAGTCAATAGCAAGTGCTGACATCTGGTCCGGACTGAAGGACCTGCCAACGACTACTGACATACGTCTACTGTCACTGCATATGATTCTGTCACCATTGAAAGAATGGTGTAGGATTATATGAGTGACAGCATCCAAGTAGGCATGTCAGACAATCCGTATGTATACTGGTAGGAAAAAGAGGCAATTTGGAGGCCCTTGCACAAACTGGCTTTATTTTACTTAAGTTGCCCCCCATCCAGTGTGTACTCCGAAAGAGCGTTTAGTGCAGCCGGTCACCTTGTCAGCGATCGGCGTAGGAGGTTACTTCCAGAAAATGTGGAGAATATGATGTTCATCAAAATTAATTATAATAAATTCCTCCGTGGATACATTTACCAGCAATTGCCTCCAGAAAGTACACAGGGACCTGTGATGGTGGATTCCAGTGAGGACGAATTAATACTCTGTGAGGAGGAGGAGGATGTACACAGTGAAAGGGGTGAGGAATCGGGGGATGAGGTGAGGTGGACATCTTGCCTCTGTAGAACCAGTTTGTGCAAGGAGAGATTGATTGCTTCTTTTTTGGTGGGGGCCCAAACAAACCAGTCATTTCAGCCACAGTCATGTGGCAGACCCTGTCGCTGAAATGATGGGTTTGTTAAAGTGTGCATGTCCTGTTTATACAACATAAGGGTGGGTGGGAGGGCCCAGGGACAATTCCGTCTTGCCCCTCATTTTTTTTATTTATCTTTGCATCATGTGCTGTTTGGGGCTAATTTTTTTAAGTGCCATCCTGTCTGACACTGCAGTGCCACTCCTAGATGGGCCAGGTGTTTGTGCCGCCCACTTGGGTCGCTTAGCTTAGTCATCCAGCGACCTCGGTGCAAATTTTAGGACTAAAAATAATACTGTGAGGTGTGATGTGTGCAGAATAGACTGGAAATGAGTGGAAATTATGGTTATTGAGGTTAATAATACTATAGGATCAAAATTATAACCAAATTCTAAGATTTAAGCTGTTTTTGAGTTTTTTTGGGAAAAAAAACACCCGAATCCAAAACGCATCCGAATTGGACAAAAATTCAAAAGGGTGGTTTTGCCAAAACGCGTCCAAATCCAAAACACGACCGCGGAACCGAATCCAAACACAAAACCCGAAAAATGCCTGCTGCACATCTCTCCCTCTCTCTCTCTCTCTCTCTCTCTCTCTCCCTCTCTCTCTACATATATATATATACATATATATATATATATATATATATATACAAAAGAAAGAGGGACGGCGGCACTCAGAGTCTTTCACTTCCAGGTATATTAAAGCAAAAGGTGCATTTATTCGTCAATAAATGCACCTTTTGCTTTAATATACCTGGAAGTGAAAGACTCTGAGTGCCGCCGTCCCTCTTTCTTTTGTATATTGGGGTTGCCATACCCCTAGGAGGGCACCGGAGCAATACCCCCATGGGGACAACGGAGTGCCGGGCTGTCACCATGTACTATATATATATATAAATATATATATACTTACATGCGCTCGGCACTCCCAATAAAGATAATCTACCTGCCGGGTGCCCTCCTTCAATGTTTCGGTCTTTAATAAACCTACGTCAGGAAGGTTTATTAAAGACCGAAATGTTGAAATAGATCCGGGAGAGTCCGGTTCCATTTGTGAGAAGCCCGTGAGTGCCGCCTGTCACACCAGATATATATATATATATATATATATATGTATATACATATATAATATAAACACACATACACGCACATATATACCGAGAGCCCAGCACTCACCATACACATTTATACATACAGTATATGGCACACACAGTCATAAAACATACACAAAAACACACATATACATACCTATATGAATACATATATACATTCTGTACACTCAAATGTTAAACTTTCTTGTATTTGATGCATCCTGTATCACAGGGGCTGGGAGCAGACAGCCAGCAGGGTGAGGACGGAGGGAGCTGCTGTGGCTGAGCAGGCACACCCAGCAGCTTCCTCTCAGACATTCTGGATGCAGAGAACTGCATAGTTCTCTGTTGTGCTGCAGCAGGCAGCTCCGCGGTCACGACTGCAATAGCGGTGGCGCCTTTTGCTGAGACGGAGACACAGCTGTCTCCGTCTCAAAAATAAGGGGATGTTCCCTGCATGCGCCACTGATGGTGGAAGTGGGACTGGGGTCTCTGTGGCAGCACCGTGCACAGGGAACTTTTTCTCCATACAGTTCCCTGACCAGCGGCTCCCTCTTCTGCCTGGTACAGGGGGGCAGGCTGCTAGGGGACGGGCAGCTGTTTGTGCTGGGGTCCAGGCTGGAGGACGGGCTGCTGGAAGAGCGGGCAGGGACGGCCACATACAGTAAAGTGTAAGTATTTCATATCCTTGGTGCCCGCTCCTCCCCCCTACCCTTCCCGAATCCTCTACTGCCCAATCACAGTGACAGGGGCATGCTTTCATATGGACTGAAAGATTCTTCTAACACTGCTGCTTATAGGGATTTTTTCAATGTCTTTTTTCTGCCTGATGCTTGGCCCCACACCCCCTCTTCCGGCCTTTTCACACAGACAGTGGGGGAGGCACCCCAGAGCGGGTTTTTCACGGGGGAGAAATAATTAAAATAATATAAAGGGTAAAGCGGATACTTATGACACGGAATATGTGTCATAAGTATCTTCTTTATATTATTTTAATCATTATGACAGGCCCTGCGTCCCCTGCCTGCACGTCCCTGCATCACATAGAGGTGGAGCAGTGCTGCAGAATCTTTTTTTTGGGGGGGAGGGAGGGGCCCTGGGAGGGAGGGGCCCTATCTATTTAGTCAGTCCCGGCTCCACAATTTCTGATGGCTTCCCTGCATAGCAGTATATATTAATATTCAATAAGAAGCCATAAAACTAAGTGGAATATCGAATTTTAACAGAAACATCCAACAATGTGAGTCCATATACACTTTGTAAACATTACTGGCAGAGAATAGAGTTTGATAATATTGTGTATCGGTAAATATTAAATTGGTTAGTAGAAGTCTTTGGCTCCTATGCTTATAGCTACCAAACTAGTCCTCAAGTCCTCTCTCAAACTTCGAAAAGGACAGAAATAAAAATCTAAACTCATTCTATCATGTTATGGATATAAGCAACCTTATCAGAGATCACTATTTAGATTAAATAGGTTCATTAAAAAAAAAAAAAGGAAAAAAAGATTACAGTACCCCAGAAAAATGTCAGGAAAAAATGGAATACGTGCTAACCAGCAATACAAGACATGAAATGAAAAGGTTCAATTACAATAGTACCTATTCCCCAAATGTCTCCTTTTGTCTCCATCACTACACGTTTAGAATGAATTTTGTTTTTGCAAAGGTCATACATTAAAGGTCACTGTATTAAATGTGTGCCCACAGCAGTTTTCACAAACTCTTATCAGTATTAAATGGAAATTATAATTATCTAAAATCACAGGTCAATAAATGTTTCAACCAAGTCAATTTCACTCATTTTCCCTTATATACAAGATAAACTCTCGACAAACATAATTTTAAAGGATAACAGAAAATTGAAATGAAACATGGGCATGTAAGAAACTAAACTCTGTGTTAGGTAGATATTTAAATGGCATTTGATTTGCTGGCATATACTGTATGTACTGTAGAATCTTGTACACTTACACCTTCCTGTGTTGACACCTAAAAAACATCCACAAGCCAAGTAACGATCCCATTACTGAATAAGGGGGGTCATTCCGAGTTGATCGCTAGCTGCCGTTGTTCGCAGAGTAGCAATCAGGCTAAAAATTGGCATTTCTGCACATGCGTATGGGCCGCAGTACGTACGCGCAAAGTACTTTCACACAAAACTATGCTGTTTTACACAAGGTCGAGCTACGCTTTTCAGTCGCTCTGCTGTTCGTTGAGTGATTGACAGGAAGTGGGTGTTTCTGGGTGGTAACTGACCGTTTTCCTGGAGTGTGCAAAAAAAAAAACGCAGACGTGTCAGGTAAAAACACAGGCGTGCCTGGTAGAGATGAGCGGGTTCGGTTTCTCTGAATCCGAACCCGCACGAACTTCATGTTTTTTTTCACGGGTCCGAGCGACTCGGATCTTCCCGCCTTGCTCGGTTAACCCGAGCGCGCCCGAACGTCATCATGACGCTGTCGGATTCTCGCGAGACTCGGATTCTATATAAGGAGCCGCGCGTCGCCGCCATTTTCACACGTGCATTGAGATTGATAGGGAGAGGACGTGGCTGGCGTCCTCTCCGTTATAGTAGAAAAGAGTAAAGACTGAGTGACTTAGTTATAATTGTGGGGAGGATTGGGGACGGGGAGCAGCTGTTAGGGAGTACAGTGATTTAGATTAGGAGAGAGAGAGAGAGAGAGAGATTGACCTGATTTACTGGAGCTTAGGAGTACTGTAGAAGAGAGTGCAGAGTTTACTAGTGACTGACCACAGTGACCACCAGACAGTGCAGTTTTATTTAATATATCCGTTCTCTGCCTGAAAAAAACGATACACACAGTGACTCAGTCACATACCATATCTGTGTGCACTGCTCAGCCCAGTGTGCTGCATCATCTATGTATATATTATATATCTGACTGTGCTCAGCTCACACAGCTTATAATTGTGGGGGAGACTGGGGAGCACTGCAGTGCCAGTTATAGGTTATAGCAGGAGCCAGGAGTACAAGACAGTCACATACCATATCTGTGTGCACTGCTCAGCCCAGTGTGCTGCATCATGTATGTATATATTATATATCTGACTGTGCTCAGCTCACACAGCTTATAATTGTGGGGGAGACTGGGGAGCACTGCAGTGCCAGTTATAGGTTATAGCAGGAGCCAGGAGTACATATTATATTAAAATTAATTAAACAGTGCACACTTTTGCTGCAGGAGTGCCACTGCCAGTGTGACTGACCAGTGACCTGACCACACTGACCACCAGTATAGTTAGTAGTATACTATATTGTGATTGCCTGAAAAAGTTAAACACTCGTCGTGTGACTTCACTTGTGTGGTGTTTTTTTTTTATTCTATAAAAAACTCATTCTGCTGACAGACAGTGTCCAGCAGGTCCGTCATTATATAATATATATACCTGTCCGGCTGCAGTAGTGATATATATATATTTTTTATATCATTATTTATCATCCAGTCGCAGCAGACACAGTACGGTAGTTCACGGCTGTAGATACCTCTGTGTCGGCACTCGGCAGTCCGTCCATAATTGTATACCACCTAACCGTGGTTTTTTTTTCTTTCTTCTTTATACATACATACTACGACATCTCTTTATCAACCAGTCTATATTAGCAGCAGACACAGTACAGTACGGTAGTTCACGGCTGTGGCTACCTCTGTGTCGGCACTCGGCAGTCCGTCCATAATTGTATACCACCTAACCGTGTTTTTTTTTTCTTTCTTCTTTATACGTACATACTACGACATCTCTTTATCAACCAGTCTATATTAGCAGCAGACACAGTACAGTACGGTAGTTCACGGCTGTGGCTACCTCTGTGTCGGCACTCGGCAGTCCGTCCATAATTGTATACCACCTAACCGTGTTTTTTTTTTCTTTCTTCTTTATACATACATACTACGACATCTCTTTATCAACCAGTCTATATTAGCAGCAGACACAGTACAGTACGGTAGTTCACGGCTGTGGCTACCTCTGTGTCGGCACTCGGCAGTCCGTCCATAATTGTATACCACCTAACCGTGGTTTTTTTATCTTTCTTCTTTATACATACATACTACGACATCTCTTTATCAACCAGTCTATATTAGCAGCAGACACAGTACAGTACGGTAGTTCACGGCTGTGGCTACCTCTGTGTCGGCACTCGGCAGTCCGTCCATAATTGTATACCACCTAACCGTGGTTTTTTTTTCTTTCTTCTTTATACATACATACTACGACATCTCTTTATCAACCAGTCTATATTAGCAGCAGACACAGTACAGTACGGTAGTTCACGGCTGTGGCTACCTCTGTGTCGGCACTCGGCAGTCCGTCCATAATTGTATACCACCTACCCGTGGTTTTTTTTTCTTTCTTCTTTATACATACATACTACGACATCTCTTTATCAACCAGTCTATATTAGCAGCAGACACAGTACAGTACGGTAGTTCACGGCTGTGGCTACCTCTGTGTCGGCACTCGGCAGTCCGTCCATAATTGTATACCACCTAACCGTGGTTTTTTTTTCTTTCTTCTTTATACATACATACTACGACATCTCTTTATCAACCAGTCTATATTAGCTATATGTCTATATGTGCTGATTGGGGAGGGTTTTTTGGAAGGGACATCCTGCGTGACACTGCAGTGCCACTCCTAAATGGGCCCGGTGTTTGTGTCGGCCACTAGGGTCGCTAATCTTACTCACACAGCTACCTCATTGCGCCTCTTTTTTTCTTTGCGTCATGTGCTGATTGGGGAGGGTTTTTTGGAAGGGACATCCTGCGTGACACTGCAGTGCCACTCCTAAATGGGCCCGGTGTTTGTGTCGGCCACTAGGGTCGCTAATCTTACTCACACAGCTACCTCATTGCGCCTCTTTTTTTCTTTGCGTCATGTGCTGATTGGGGAGGGTTTTTTGGAAGGGACATCCTGCGTGACACTGCAGTGCCACTCCTAAATGGGCCCGGTGTTTGTGTCGGCCACTAGGGTCGCTAATCTTACTCACACAGCTACCTCATTGCGCCTCTTTTTTTCTTTGCGTCATGTGCTGATTGGGGAGGGTTTTTTGGAAGGGACATCCTGCGTGACACTGCAGTGCCACTCCTAAATGGGCCCGGTGTTTGTGTCGGCCACTAGGGTCGCTAATCTTACTCACACAGCTACCTCATTGCGCCTCTTTTTTTCTTTGCGTCATGTGCTGATTGGGGAGGGTTTTTTGGAAGGGACATCCTGCGTGACACTGCAGTGCCACTCCTAAATGGGCCCGGTGTTTGTGTCGGCCACTAGGGTCGCTTATCTTACTCACACAGTCAGCTACCTCATTGCGCCTCTTTTTTTCTTTGCGTCATGTGCTGTTTGGGGAGGGTTTTTTGGAAGGGACATCCTGCGTGACACTGCAGTGCCACTCCTAGATGGGCCAGGTGTTTGTGTCGGCCACTAGGGTCGCTTAGCTTAGTCATCCAGCGACCTCGGTGCAAATTTTAGGACTAAAAATAATATTGTGAGGTGTGAGGTATTCAGAATAGACTGAAAATGAGTGGAAATTATGGTTTTTGAGGTTAATAATAATATGGGATCAAAATGACCCCCAAATTCTATGATTTAAGCTGTTTTTTAGGGTTTTTTGAAAAAAACACCCGAATCCAAAACACACCCGAATCCGACAAAAAAAATTCGGTGAGGTTTTGCCAAAACGCGGTCGAACCCAAAACACGGCCGCGGAACCGAACCCAAAACCAAAACACAAAACCCGAAAAATTTCAGGCGCTCATCTCTAGTGCCTGGGGAAACGGGGGAGTGGCTGGCCGAACGCAGGGCGTGTATGTGACGTCAAAGCAGGAACTAAACTGTCTGCAGTGATCGCACGGTAGGAGTAGGTTTGGAGCTACTCAGAAACGGCATGAAAAATGTTTTGAGCAGTTCTGCTAACCTTTCGGTCGCACGTCTGCTAAGCTAAGATACACTCCCAGTGGCGGCTTAGCGTTTGCACTGCTGCTAAAAGCAGCTAGCGAGCGATCAACTCGGAATGAGGGCCAAAGTGTGTGTGTTCACATAAAAGCACAGTGGCAGTATATACAAAAATTGACCATGTCTCTGTTTATTTTTCCTGGCTGCAATCAAGGATTTAGAATTCTTATAATTCTCCACAAATGAACTACCATGGCAACCACAGTTACATGGCCAGTGGCTGGCTGGCAAGGGGGGCAGGGTTGGCCAGTAAAATTTAAGTGATCCAGGGCCACCTGGCTGTGACTGTGGCAGGCAAACAGAGGTCCTCCTTCTGTCACAACGTTTAACTCCCTGCCTGGCTGCTGAACAGCAGGGGCTAGCGGAAAAAGCAGGCCCCCATAGCAGGCTTTAAGAAAATACATTTACAAATGAATCCCTCCTTCTTTCTTCTGATCTAGTTCTTGATTAATGAAAACATTCTTGGTTACTTTCTATGGGGTCGTATAGATTATTATATTGCCATCCTGTCTGTCACGTCAGTGCCATTCTGTTTCCTAGATGTGCCATGTTTGAAGTTGAACTGTCAGCCAGCTACAGTAGCTCTTTGCTACCTTTTGGCCTAAACTGGATGAAAACAATATTGTGAGCTGTGAGGTGGTCAAAAATGAGGGGAAATGGCTATAAATGAATGTTATTGAGGTTAAGTGCCATATTTTCGAAGGAATCACTGCAACAGTTGCCCTCCATGTGGCCAGTGAGTAAGTATTTGCAATTGGTACAGAGTGTAAGGTGTACACCAACTTGACTTTGGGCCTGTATACCCCACACACCCTGCAGCCATTTATAGACAAACCACTCATCTTGTTATTATATAGCACCACAAAGGCTCTGCAGCTTCGTACATGGGGCTAAGGCATACAAAAAAGTGTATAAGTACAAGATGGTACAGACAAGAACATAACATTACATATATATATGAGCTCAGGACGCCAGTCCTTATAGGACGCTGCAGTGGCTAGTATATGAAGTGGCTAGTTATTAAGTGACAGCTAAAATCAATAGCAGTATTATACCTGAATGTCATTAGTTACATCTTCAACTGATATTCAAAATGGACTCCTGTCTCTCCTTTTCATCAACAGGTAAATATTGCAGACTATTGCAACTCTCTTGCTAAAGTTATATTCGGTAAATATTGCAGACTATTGCAGCTCTCTTGCTAAAGTTATATTCGGTAAATATTGCAGACTATTGCAACTCTCTTGCTAAAGTTATATTCGGTAAATATTGCAGACTATTGCAACTCTCTTGCTAAAGTTATATTCGGTAAATATTGCAGATTATTGCAACTCTCTTGCTAAAGTTATATTCGGAAAACAGAAGGCAAACAAACTAACAAGATAACAGAAGGACTACATTACAACCACAAAACTCAGGATCTATATGTGGCCTCTCCTTACCTCTAACATGAGAACACCAAGACCAGGCTTACCTCCTCTCAGGCTGAGAACATCAAGTCTGCCCCTGGGCCTAACCCTCAAGATGAAGAGGGAACTGTTGGGGTTGAGCACCAGGACCAGGCTCAGCAGGGACATCCCCATTGCTTCTGAGTATGTCCCCCACATTCTCATACCCACCCGTACAATGATCTTATCAAAATAATGTTATCCCAATTCTACTTCTGCCACTAGTTACCTGCTATTGTGTGTGTTTTTTTTCTACCTTCCTCTCTTCCACCCCACTGTGTGCTTTTCCTGTAATGTATACCTCCACTGATTGCACTCCCTGCCATTCTGCCCTACATGCAGGGTACATCATACCACTAAATAAGCGTCAGTTTTCCCATATATGAACTTGGCCCTTGTATGGCTCACCTCCCACAGTGTAACCTTCAAAGTGTGCCCAACATGTCTGCCCCATATGGTACACTTGTGGATGGGATGAAAAATACATAGGCCTGATGGTTTTGATGGAACCCTACTCTGAACTGTAGGACTCTGAAATCACCCCCATTTTGTGTCATCTCTTCTAGGGGTGGACTATTCCACCCTGGGTAATCCTACGCTGAGCGCCCAAAATGGCTGCCGCACTTGGTACCTTGTGAGGGTGGAATACACAACCCTTGGAAGTTATTACCCAAAATGCCTACACCAATCCTGCATTATGCTTTCTGTGGGCTTAAGGTTTTCTTTTATGTCTGTGTTGCTTGTCTATTGTTGTATTACTCAAATCCTCTGTATCATGTGCATTGTTTTTGATATCTGTAAAGCGCCATGAGTCCTGTTGGAGAAAGAGCGCTATATAAATAAAAAATAAGAATTTACTTACCGATAATTCTATTTCTCGTAGTCCGTAGTGGATGCTGGGGACTCCGTCAGGACCATGGGGAATAGCGGCTCCGCAGGAGACAGGGCACAAAAAGTAAGCTTTTAGGATCACATGGTGTGTACTGGCTCCTCCCCCTATGACCCTCCTCCAAGCCTCAGTTAGGTACTGTGCCCGGACGAGCGTACACAATAAGGAAGGATATTGAACCCCGGGTAAGACTCATACCAGCCACACCAATCACACCGTATAACTTGTGATCTGAACCCAGTTAACAGTATGACAAACGTAGGAGCCTCTGAACAGACGGCTCACAACAAATAACAACCCGATTTTTTTGTAACAATAACTATGTACAAGTATTGCAGACAATCCGCACTTGGGATGGGCGCCCAGCATCCACTACGGACTACGAGAAATAGAATTATCGGTAAGTAAATTCTTATTTTCTCTAACGTCCTAAGTGGATGCTGGGGACTCCGTCAGGACCATGGGGATTATACCAAAGCTCCCAAACGGGCGGGAGAGTGCGGATGACTCTGCAGCACCGAATGAGAGAACTCAAGGTCCTCCTCAGCCAGGGTATCAAATTTGTAGAATTTTGCAAACGTGTTTGCCCCTGACCAAGTAGCAGCTCGGCAGAGTTGTAATGCCGAGACTCCCCGGGCAGCCGCCCAGGATGAGCCCACTTTCCTTGTGGAATGGGCCTTGACAGATTTAGGTTGTGGCAAGCCTGCCACAGAATGTGCAAGTTGAATTGTGCTACAAATCCAACGAGCAATCGTCTGCTTAGAAGCAGGAGCACCCATCTTGTTGGGTGCATACAATATAAGCAGTGAGTCAGACTTTCTGACTCCAGCCGTTCTTGAAATATATATTTTCAATGCCCGGACCACGTCCAACAACTTGGAATCCTCCAACTCGTTAGTAGCCGCAGGCACCACAATAGGCTGGTTCAGGTGAAATGCTGACACCACCTTAGGCAGAAAATGAGGACGCGTCCGCAGTTCTGCCCTGTCCGTATGGAAAATCAGATATGGGCTCTTATATGATAAAGCCGCCAATTCTGATACTCTCCTGGCTGAAGCCAGGGCCAGTAGCATGGTTACTTTCCATGTAAGATACTTCATCTCCACCGATTTGAGCGGCTCAAACCAATGGGATTTTAGAAAATCCAAGACTACATTAAGATCCCACGGTGCCACTGGGGGCACAACCGGGGGCTGTATATGTAGTACTCCTTTTACAAAAGTCTGGACTTCAGGAACTGAAGCCAATTCTTTCTGGAAGAAAATCGACAGGGCCGAAATTTGAACCTTAATGGACCCCAATTTGAGGCCCATAGACAATCCTGTTTGCAGGAAATGTAGGAATCGACCCAGTTCAAATTCCTCCGTGGGGGCCTTCCTGGCCTCACACCACGCAACATATTTCCTCCAAATGCGGTGATAATGTTGTGCAGTCACCTCCTTCCTGGCCTTTACCAGTGTAGGAATGACCTCTTCCGGAATGCCTTTTTCCTTTAGAATTCGGCGTTCAACCGCCATGCCGTCAAACGCAGCCGCGGTAAGTCTTGGAATAGACACGGTCCCTGCTGAAGCAGGTCCCGTCTTAGAGGTAGAGGCCACGGATCCTCCGTGAGCATCTCTTGAAGTTCCGGGTACCAAGTTCTTCTTGGCCAATCCGGAGCCACTAGTATCGTTCTTACTCCCTTTTGCCGTATAATTCTCAGTACTTTTGGTATGAGAGGCAAAGGAGGGAACACATACACTGACTGGAACACCCACGGTGTTACCAGATCGTCCACAGCTATTGTCTGAGGATCTCTTGACCTGGCGCAATACCTGTCCAGTTTTTTGTTGAGGCGGGACGCCATCATATCCACCATTGGTTTTTCCCAACGGTTCACAATCATGTGGAAGACTTCTGGATGAAGTCCCCACTCTCCCGGGTGTAGATCGTGTCTGCTGAGGAAGTCTGCTTCCCAGTTGTCCACTCCCGTAATGAATACTGCTGACAGTGCTATCACATGATCTTCCGCCCAGCGAAGAATCCTTGCAGCTTCTGCCATTGCTGTCCTGCTTCTTGTGCCGCCCTGTCTGTTTACGTGGGCGACTGCCGTGATGTTGTCCGACTGGATCAACACCGGCTGACCCTGAAGCAGGGGTTTTGCCAGACTTAGAGCATTGTAAATCGCTCTTAGCTCCAGTATATTTATGTGAAGAGACATCTCCAGGCTTGACCATACTCCCTGGAAGTTTCTTCCTTGTGTGACCGCTCCCCAGCCTCTCAGACTGGCATCCGTGGTCACCAGGACCCAGTCCTGTATGCCGAATCTGCGGCCCTCTAACAGATGAGCACTCTGCAACCACCACAGAAGAGACACCCTTGTCCGTGGCGATAAGGTTATCCGCTGATGCATCTGCAGATGCGATCCGGACCATTTGTCCAGCAGATCCCACTGAAAAGTTCGTGCGTGGAATCTGCCGAATGGAATCGCTTCGTAAGAAGCCACCATCTTTCCCAGGACTCTTGTGCATTGATGCACAGACACTGTCCCTGGTTTTAGGAGGTTCCTGACAAGTTCGGATAACTCCCTGGCTTTCTCCTCCGGAAGAAACACCTTTTTCTGAACCGTGTCCAGAATCATTCCCAGGAACAGCAGACGTGTCGTCGGGGTCAACTGAGATTTTGGAAAATTCAGAATCCACCCGTGTTGTTGCAGCACTAGTTGGGTTAGTGCTACTCCGTCTTCCAGCTGTTCTCTGGATCTTGCCCTTATCAGGAGATCGTCCAAGTAAGGGATAATTAATACGCCTCTTCTTCGTAGAAGGATCATCATTTCGGCCATTACCTTGGTAAAGACCCGAGGTGCCGTGGACAATCCAAACGGCAGCGTCTGAAACTGATAATGACAGTTTTGCACCACGAACCTGAGGTACCCTTGATGTGAAGGGCAAATTGGGACATGCAGGTAAGCGTCCTTTATGTCCAAGGACACCATAAAGTCCCCTTCTTCCAGATTCGCTATCACTGCTCTGAGTGACTCCATCTTGAACTTGAATTTTTGTATGTACAGGTTCAAAGATTTGAGATTTAGAATAGGTCTTACCGAGCCGTCCGGCTTCGGTACCACAAATAGCGTGGAGTAATACCCCTTTCCCTGTTGTAGGAGGGGTACCTTGACTATCACCTGCTGAGCAAACAGCTTGTGAATGGCTTCCAATACCGTCGCCCTGTCCGAGGGAGACGTTGGCAAAGCAGACTTTAGGAACCGGCGAGGGGGAGACTTCTCGAATTCCAACCTGTAACCCTGAGATACTACCTGTAGAATCCAGGGGTCCACCTGTGAGCAAGCCCACTGTGCGCTGAAATTCTTGAGTCGACCCCCCACCGTTCCTGAGTCCGCTTGTAAGGCCCCAGCGTCATGCTGAGGGCTTTGCAGAACCCTGGGAGGGCTTCTGTTCCTGGGCAGGGGCTGCTTGCTGCCCTCTCTTACCCCTTCCTCTGCCCCGAGGCAGATATGACTGTCCTTTTGTCCGCTTGTTCTTATAGGAACGAAAGGACTGCGGCTGAAAAGACGGTGTCTTTTTCTGTTGGGAGGGGGTCTGAGGTAAAAAAGTGGATTTTCCGGCAGTTGCCGTAGCCACCAGATCCGATAGACCGACGCCAAATAATTCCTCCCCTTTATACGGCAATACTTCCATATGTCGTTTGGAATCCGCATCACCTGACCACTGTCGCGTCCATAAACTCCTTCTGGCAGATATGGACATCGCATTTACTCTCGATGCCAGAGTGCAAATATCTCTCTGCGCATCTCGCATATAAAGGAAAGCATCCTTTAATTGCTCTATAGTCAATAAAATACTGTCCCTATCCAGGGTATCAATATTTTCAGTCAGGGAATCCAACCAGACGACCCCAGCACTGCACATCCAGGCTGAGGCGATGGCTGGTCGCAGTATAACACCAGTATGAGTGTATATACTTTTCAGGGTAGTTTCCAGCCTCCTATCAGCTGGATCCTTGAGGGCGGCCGTATCAGGAGACGGTAACGCCACTTGTTTCGATAAGCGTGTGAGCGCCTTATCCACCCTAGGGGGTGTTTCCCAGCGCGCCCTAACCTCTGGCGGGAAAGGGTATAATGCTAATAACTTTTTTGAAATTAGCATTTTTCTATCTGGGTTAACCCACGCTTCATCACATACATCATTTAATTCCTCTGATTCAGGAAAAACTACAGGTAGTTTTTTCACCCTCCACATAATACCCCTTTTTGTGGTACTTGTAGTATCAGAGATATGCAAAGCCTCCTTCATTGCCGTGATCATATAACGTGTGGCCCTACTTGAAAATACGTTTGTTTCATCACCGTCGACACTAGATTCAGTGTCTGTGTCTGGGTCTGTGTCGACCGACTGAGGTAAAGGGCGCTTTACAGCCCCTGACGGTGTCTGAGACGCCTGGGCAGGTACTAACTGGTTTGCCGGCCGTCTCATGTCGTCAACTGATTTTTGTAATGTGCTGACATTATCACGTAATTCCATAAACAAAGCCATCCATTCCGGTGTCGACTCCCTGGGGGGTGACATCACCATTATCGGCAATTGCTCTGCCTCCACGCCAACATCGTCCTCATACATGTCGACACACACGTACCGACACACAGCAGACACACAGGGAATGCTCTTATCGAAGACAGGACCCCACTAGCCCTTTGGGGAGACAGAGGGAGAGTTTGCCAGCACACACCCAATTGCTATAATATATATGGGAACAACCCTATATAAGTGTTGTTCCTTATAGCCGCTTAAATATATAAAAATATCGCCAAAATATGCCCCCCCTCTCTGTTTTACCCTGTTTCTGTAGTGCAGTGCAGGGGAGAGTCCTGGGAGCCTTCCTCACAGCGGAGCTGAGCAGGAAAATGGCGCTGTGTGCTGAGGAGAATAAGCCCCGCCCCCTATTCCGGCGGGCTTTTCTCCCGGAGTTTTAGACATTTGGCATGGGTTAAATACATACATATAGCCTTAATGGCTATATGTGATGTATTCTTTTGCCATTAAAGGTATTATATATTGCTGCCCAGGGCGCCCCCAGCAGCGCCCTGCACCCTCCGTGACCGTCTGGTGTGAAGTGTGTGACAACAATGGCGCACAGCTGCAGTGCTGTGCGCTACCTTCATGAAGACTGAAGAGCCTTCTGCCGCCTGTTTCCGGACCTTCAATCTTCAGCATCTGTAAGGGGGGTCGGCGGCGCGGCTCCGGGACGAACCCCAGGGTGAGACCTGTGTTCCGACTCCCTCTGGAGCTAATGGTGTCCAGTAGCCTAAGAATCCAATCCATCCTGCACGCAGGTGAGTTGAAATTCTCTCCCCTAAGTCCCTCGATGCAGTGAGCCTGTTGCCAGCAGGACTCACTGAAAATAAAAAACCTAAAAAACTTTTTCTAAGCAGCTCTTTAGGAGAGCCACCTAGATTGCACCCTGCTCGGACGGGCACAAAAACCTAACTGAGGCTTGGAGGAGGGTCATAGGGGGAGGAGCCAGTACACACCATGTGATCCTAAAAGCTTACTTTTTGTGCCCTGTCTCCTGCGGAGCCGCTATTCCCCATGGTCCTGACGGAGTCCCCAGCATCCACTTAGGACGTTAGAGAAATTATTATTATTATTATTATTATTATTATTATTATATACATAACTAAATAATTGTAGTGCTCTGATTACACAGTTATGTAAAGATTACCGAGAGGAGGGGGCCATGCTCGTGAGAGTTTCCAATCCAGAGGTTATTTGTCTAAAATGCATACTTGTCGTACTTGTAAGCCAGTACACATTAAGGCTGGGCACACACTCAGCGATGTATACCCAATCCAACATCGCCACTGACGGGTTCCGGCATGCAGCAAGTGCATATACACTTGCCGATGACGGGTTCGATGGGGGAGCCACGTGACATGCTGTAATCGCTAGCGACATCCCTTGTCAGCTCTGCTGCAGGGTTGATGGGAGATGTCTCTGGTGACCTGCGGGATCAGGCGACATATCGTCAAGTGTGTACCAAGCTTTACTTTCCTAATGGTTAAATATTATTACAGGGAAAACACTGACATTCTCATGTTGAAAATAGAAGAAAAAGTTTTCCTGAGAAATGTCTTGATGTTTTTCTTTATTACAATTATTATCCTGTATACTCAGTGCTGTATGATCAGTGTCGGACTGGGGCATGAAGGGCCCTCCGGGGGGATGCAGTGATAGGGTGCCCATACTTAGGGGTGTGGCCAGCCGACAATGGGGATGTGGCCAGCCTGCACAAAGGCTTGAAATACACAATTGTCTTGTGCAGTGTAATGCAACATATCTACCATGTATAATACAAGTGGTCTTCAGTATGCCGACTGACGGGATCCCGGCGCACAGTATACCGGCGCCGGGATCCCGACAGCCGGCATACCGACACTTATTCTCCCTCGTGGGGGTCCACGACCCCCCTGGAGGGAGAATAAAATAGTGTGGCGCGCGTAGCGCGCCACCGTGCCCGTAGCGTGGCGAGCGGGGCAGTTGGGAGGCTCCTGCACTCGATGCCCTGCTTAGCAGAGCAGCGGTAAATAGATGCTGGGTGCATGCGCACAGCGTCTTTTCACTGGAGTCAGATGGAGAGGGGGCATACCAGTGGCTCACAGAGCGCTGGGCATGCCCCCTCAGTGACGAAAACAGGGGCATGGCTCGCGATTGCGGGTCCTCCCGCGAAGCCACGCACCCTTTTCTTAGGCCACGCCCCTTTCCTTTTCGCCGCACCTGTATCCCTCTTATTACAGATGAAAAGTTGGGAGGTATGCTGTACCCCTGTGGGCCAGTCCGACCCCGTGTAGTCATCATAGCCTTGGCAGACATTATTTACATTCCTGATGCTCACTATCTAATCTCCTATTTCACACAGAGCCTACACAAGTCTCCAGAGCAGACTGCTCAGAATAACACACTTCATTAGGACCTAGTATTCAGTGTGTTAAAGGGCATCATGATCTGTAGTATTTAATGAACACAAGCTCATTTGTATACATACCGTATGATTTCTACCTCTCTGCTTGTCTGTTGCTCTAAAACCTGGGGTCAGCCTCTACCCTTTATAGTAACAGCTCAATTTGCAGAATCTCACCCAATGTTCTGCGTTGTGTGAGCATATTTCCATGGGAAGAATCACATTTGTGGTTCAAATTAGCCAGTTTATTTCTGTACTATTTTCTGCACAGGTCCAGCGGTAAATTCCCTGTACTGAATAAATTGTCTATTCCATGTGTACATCCTGCAGGGCAGCGGGTGCATTGTTATAATGGAAAGCTGTGACAAAAAAGCATACCACTGTTTGCTCAGAAGTCAGGATTGTTATTCATTATACAGAGGATTTCCACTGCACAATTCCACAGGTGATCACGTTTCATGTCCCAAAGTAAGCACCCAAATGTTAACTTTGTATTATTTAAGAAGGGTTAGAAAATAAAAATGCATACATGCAATTTAGATTTAGAACAGACCCTCACAAAATAAGCTTTGGATAAGATTCGGAGTCACAGGTAAGTCCAAAAAAGGACGCATCTAGCGATCTTTAGCAAGCTGCGCATGCACCGCTGTGACACTGCTTGAAGATCTTCTTGGTAGTTGCCCCTAATTGCCTAAGGATAAGACCTGTAGAACTGGCAAGTAGGTCTTCTTGCCCTATGACAGCCGCCTTTCCCATAATGCAAGACAGGCTTACCGGTACTTGGATGCCCTCAGGCTCAGGTCTTACGTTACAGGCCGTAGAAAAGGCTTATCCCTGACGTTAGGAACAACTACCTCCAAAGGAATAGGTGGATACTGGACTAACAGGAATGACTCCAAAATTCCAAGCAGGTAGGAGTAGGATTAAGTGGAGCAGACTCGCTTGCACACAGCAGTAGAGAAACCGTCCTCACAGAGTGCAGGTGGGTGTAGTACTGCTGACCGGCGGTCAGGAGACCGCCGGTCAGCTTACCGACGCCGGGATCCCGGCAGGGGAGGGGCGAGTGCAGCAAGACCCTTGCGGGCTCGGTGGCGACCTGCGGTCGCCACGGGTTCTATTCCCACTCTATGGGTGTCGTGGACACCCACGAGTGGAAATAGTCCCTGTTGGTCGGCATGCCGACCATCGGGATAGTGAGCCGTCGGGCTGGTGGAGGAGGTCATGTGACTGTCAGTCAGCTGACTAGCGGTCACATGAATACCACCCTTGCAGGTGTAAGTCGGTGGCCGATCCCCTGTATTAGATGGGAATAGGATGTCACCGTGCAGGCTGCTGGCAGTGGTTAACAGATTAGAGATATTGGCCCTCATTCCGAGTTGATCGCTAGCTGCTTTCGGTTGCAGTGCAGCGATTAGGTAAAAAAGCGGCATTTCTGCGCATGCGCACGGGCCGCAGTATGCACGCGCGAAGTTATTTCATACAAAACTATGCAGTTTTACACAAGGTCTAGCGGCGCTTTTCAGTCGCACGGCTGAACGGGGAGTGATTGACAGGAAAGGGGCGTTTCTGGGAGGTAACTGAGCGTTTTCCGGGAGTGTGCTAAAAAACGCAGGCGTGTCAGGTAAAAACGCAGGCATGCCTGGAGAAACGGGGGAGTGGCTGGCCGAAGGCAGTGCGTGTTTGTGACGTCAAAGCAGGAACTAAACTGTCTGCAGTGATCGCAAGGTAGGAGTAGGTTTGGAGCTACTTAGAAACGGCATGAAATTTTTTTCGAGCAGTTCTGCTAATCTTTCGTTTGCACTTCTGCTAAGCTAAGATACACTCCCAGAGGGCGGCGGCTTAGTGTTTGCACTGCTGCTAAAAGCAGCTAGCGAGCGATCAACTCGGAATGAGGGCCCTTGATACACTGCAAATGGAAGAATAAACGATAAACAAGCCTGACGTCAGCAGGCCACGTTTTCCACAAAAGATGTAGCAGATATTGCCCTGATGTGCAGGTGGCAGCATGGAAGAGACTGGATACGATGACAAACTCTTGATGTTGAAAGGAGCTGATGCTGGACAGTATGCAAACTGCTGCAACAGGACAGGAGTGCAGGATATCCAGGAGCTGGCTATACAGGAAGAACTCAGGACAACATGCCGGTGGACAAGGTCTTTCACTGCAACTGAGAAATACAACTGCCAGGAGTTGGCAGGGAGACTGAGGGATATAACAGAAAGGAGCCAATCAGCACACTCCTCTGCCAGTCCCCCTAATGATTACTAATGCCGTGCAGCTGGACCGCTGCACGTCTGCATCTAGCTGCCTCTGACAGCACCTGGCGTCTCGTAACAGCCGCACCATGTACAGTATATGCACCTTGGCAGAGGCTCTATGTGCAGCCGCTTCTCTCTATGCATGAAATGTGCATTTCTTGTAGAGATGAGCGGGTTCGGTTTCTCTGAATCCGAACCCGCCAGAACTTCATGTTTTTTTTCACGGGTCCGAGCGACTCGGATCTTCCCGCCTTGCTCGGTTAACCCGAGCGCGCCCGAACGTCATCATGACGCTGTCGGATTCTCGCGAGGCTCGGATTCTATCGCGAGACTCGGATTCTATATAAGGAGCCGCGCGTCGCCGCCATTTTCACACGTGCATTGAGATTGATAGGGAGAGGACGTGGCTGGCGTCCTCTCCATTTAGATTATAAGAGACTGAGAGAGATTTACTGGAGCTGACTAGGAGGAGTACTGTTACTGTAGAAGTGTAGAGACTGAGTGGAGAGAGTTTACTAGTGAGGACAGTGCAGTTTACTTTATAATCCGTTCTCTGCCTGAAAAAAGCGATACACAGCACACAGTGACTCAGTCACATACCATATCTGTGTGCACTGCTCAGGCTCAGGCCAGTGTGCTGCATCATCTATTATCTATATATAATATTATATATATCTGTCTGACTGCTCAGCTCACACAGCTTATAATTGTGGGGGAGACTGGGGAGCACTGCAGTGCCAGTTATAGGTTATAGCAGGAGCCAGGAGTACATAATATATTATATAGTGAGTGACCACCAGACACACAGTGCAGTTTATTTAATATATCCGTTCTCTGCCTGAAAAAAGCGATACACACAGTGACTCAGTCAGTCACATACCATATCTGTGTGCACTGCTCAGGCTCAGGCCAGTGTGCTGCATCATCTATTATCTATATATAATATTATATATATCTGTCTGACTGCTCAGCTCACACAGCTTATAATTGTGGGGGAGACTGGGGAGCACTACTGCAGTGCCAGTTATAGGTTATAGCAGGAGCCAGGAGTACATAATATATTATATAGTGAGTGACCACCAGACACACAGTGCAGTTTATTTAATATATCCGTTCTCTGCCTGAAAAAAGCGATACACACAGTGACTCAGTCAGTCACATACCATATCTGTGTGCACTGCTCAGGCTCAGGCCAGTGTGCTGCATCATCTATTATCTATATATAATATTATATATATCTGTCTGACTGCTCAGCTCACACAGCTTATAATTGTGGGGGAGACTGGGGAGCACTACTGCAGTGCCAGTTATAGGTTATAGCAGGAGCCAGGAGTACATAATATATTATATAGTGAGTGACCACCAGACACACAGTGCAGTTTATTTAATATATCCGTTCTCTGCCTGAAAAAAGCGATACACACAGTGACTCAGTCAGTCACATACCATATCTGTGTGCACTGCTCAGGCTCAGGCCAGTGTGCTGCATCATCTATATATATTATATATCTGTCTGACTGCTCAGCTCACACAGCTTATAATTGTGGGGGAGACTGGGGAGCACTACTGCAGTGCCAGTTATAGGTTATAGCAGGAGCCAGGAGTACATATTATATTAAAATTAAACAGTGCACACTTTTGCTGCAGGAGTGCCACTGCCAGTGTGACTGACCAGTGACCTGACCACACTGACCACCAGTATAGTTAGTAGTATACTTATATTGTGATTGCCTGAAAAAGTTAAACACTCGTCGTGTGACTTCACTTGTGTGTTTTTTTTTTTTTATTCTATAAAAATAAAACTCATTCTGCTGACAGACAGTGTCCAGCAGGTCCGTCATTATATAACATATAATATATACCTGTCCGGCTGCAGTAGTGATATATATATATTTTTTATATCATTTACCATCCAGTCGCAGCAGACACAGTACGGTAGTTCACGGCTGTGGCTACCTCTGTGTCTCTGCACTCGGCAGGCAGTCCGTCCATAATTGTAATACCACCTAACCGTGGATTTTTTTCATTCTTCTTTATACATACATAGTTACATAGACATCTTCTCTTTATCAACCAGTCTATATTAGCTGCAGACACAGTACAGTACGGTAGTTCACGGCTGTGGCTACCTCTGTGTCTGCACTCGGCAGGCAGTCCGTCCATAATTGTATACCACCTAACCGTGGTTTTTTTTCATTCTTCTTTATACATACATAGTTACATAGACATCTTCTCTTTATCAACCAGTCTATATTAGCTGCAGACACAGTACAGTACGGTAGTTCACGGCTGTGGCTACCTCTGTGTCTGCACTCGGCAGGCAGTCCGTCCATAATTGTATACCACCTAACCGTGGATTTTTTTCAGTCTTCTTTATACATACATAGTTACATAGACATCTTCTCTTTATCAACCAGTCTATATTAGCTGCAGACACAGTACAGTACGGTAGTTCACGGCTGTGGCTACCTCTGTGTCTGCAGTCGGCAGGCAGTCCATAATTGTATACTAGTATCCATCTCCATTGTTTACCTGAGGTGCCTTTTAGTTGTGCCTATTAAAATATGGAGAACAAAAATGTTGAGGTTCCAAAATTAGGGAAAGATCAAGATCCACTTCCACCTCGTGCTGAAGCTGCTGCCACTAGTCATGGCCGAGACGATGAAATGCCAGCAACGTCGTCTGCCAAGGCCGATGCCCAATGTCATAGTACAGAGCATGTCAAATCCAAAACACCAAATATCAGAAAAAAAAGGACTCCAAAACCTAAAATAAAATTGTCGGAGGAGAAGCGTAAACTTGCCAATATGCCATTTACCACACGGAGTGGCAAGGAACGGCTGAGGCCCTGGCCTATGTTCATGGCTAGTGGTTCAGCTTCACATGAGGATGGAAGCACTCAGCCTCTCGCTAGAAAAATGAAAAGACTCAAGCTGGCAAAAGCAGCACAGCAAAGAACTGTGCATTCTTCGAAATCCCAAATCCACAAGGAGAGTCCAATTGTGTCGGTTGCGATGCCTGACCTTCCCAACACTGGACGTGAAGAGCATGCGCCTTCCACCATTTGCACGCCCCCTCCAAGTGCTGGAAGGAGCACCCGCAGTCCAGTTCCTGATAGTCAGATTGAAGATGTCAGTGTTGAAGTACACCAGGATGAGGAGGATATGGGTGTTGCTGGCGCTGGGGAGGAAATTGACCAGGAGGATTCTGATGGTGAGGTGGTTTGTTTAAGTCAGGCACCCGGGGAGACACCTGTTGTCCGTGGGAGGAATATGGCCGTTGACATGCCAGGTGAAAATACCAAAAAAATCAGCTCTTCGGTGTGGAGGTATTTCACCAGAAATGCGGACAACAGGTGTCAAGCCGTGTGTTCCCTTTGTCAAGCTGTAATAAGTAGGGGTAAGGACGTTAACCACCTCGGAACATCCTCCCTTATACGTCACCTGCAGCGCATTCATAATAAGTCAGTGACAAGTTCAAAAACTTTGGGTGACAGCGGAAGCAGTCCACTGACCAGTAAATCCCTTCCTCTTGTAACCAAGCTCACGCAAACCACCCCACCAACTCCCTCAGTGTCAATTTCCTCCTTCCCCAGGAATGCCAATAGTCCTGCAGGCCATGTCACTGGCAATTCTGACGAGTCCTCTCCTGCCTGGGATTCCTCCGATGCATCCTTGCGTGTAACGCCTACTGCTGCTGGCGCTGCTGTTGTTGCCGCTGGGAGTCGATGGTCATCCCAGAGGGGAAGTCGTAAGCCCACTTGTACTACTTCCAGTAAGCAATTGACTGTTCAACAGTCCTTTGCGAGGAAGATGAAATATCACAGCAGTCATCCTACTGCAAAGCGGATAACTGAGGCCTTGACAACTATGTTGGTGTTAGACGTGCGTCCGGTATCCGCCGTTAGTTCACAGGGAACTAGACAATTTATTGAGGCAGTGTGCCCCCGTTACCAAATACCATCTAGGTTCCACTTCTGTAGGCAGGCGATACCGAGAATGTACACGGACGTCAGAAAAAGACTCACCAGTGTCCTAAAAAATGCAGTTGTACCCAATGTCCACTTAACCACGGACATGTGGACAAGTGGAGCAGGGCAGGGTCAGGACTATATGACTGTGACAGCCCACTGGGTAGATGTATGGACTCCCGCCGCAAGAACAGCAGCGGCGGCACCAGTAGCAGCATCTCGCAAACGCCAACTCTTTCCTAGGCAGGCTACGCTTTGTATCACCGCTTTCCAGAATACGCACACAGCTGAAAACCTCTTACGGCAACTGAGGAAGATCATCGCGGAATGGCTTACCCCAATTGGACTCTCCTGTGGATTTGTGGCATCGGACAACGCCAGCAATATTGTGTGTGCATTAAATATGGGCAAATTCCAGCACGTCCCATGTTTTGCACATACCTTGAATTTGGTGGTGCAGAATTTTTTAAAAAACGACAGGGGCGTGCAAGAGATGCTGTCGGTGGCCAGAAGAATTGCGGGACACTTTCGGCGTACAGGCACCACGTACAGAAGACTGGAGCACCACCAAAAACTACTGAACCTGCCCTGCCATCATCTGAAGCAAGAAGTGGTAACGAGGTGGAATTCAACCCTCTATATGCTTCAGAGGTTGGAGGAGCAGCAAAAGGCCATTCAAGCCTATACAATTGAGCACGATATAGGAGGTGGAATGCACCTGTCTCAAGTGCAGTGGAGAATGATTTCAACGTTGTGCAAGGTTCTGATGCCCTTTGAACTTGCCACACGTGAAGTCAGTTCAGACACTGCCAGCCTGAGTCAGGTCATTCCCCTCATCAGGCTTTTGCAGAAGAAGCTGGAGGCATTGAAGAAGGAGCTAAAAGGGAGCGATTCCGCTAGGCATGTGGGACTTGTGGATGCAGCCCTTAATTCGCTTAACAAGGATTCACGGGTGGTCAATCTGTTGAAATCAGAGCACTACATTTTGGCCACCGTGCTCGATCCTAGATTTAAAGCCTACCTTGGATCTCTCTTTCCGGCAGACACAAGTCTGCTGGGGTTGAAAGACCTGCTGGTGACAAAATTGTCAAGTCAAGCGGAACGCGACCTGTCAACATCTCCTCCTTCACATTCTCCCGCAACTGGGGGTGCGAGGAAAAGGCTCAGAATTCCGAGCCCACCCGCTGGCGGTGATGCAGGGCAGTCTGGAGCGACTGCTGATGCTGACATCTGGTCCGGACTGAAGGACCTGACAACGATTACGGACATGTCGTCTACTGTCACTGCATATGATTCTCTCAACATTGATAGAATGGTGGAGGATTATATGAGTGACCGCATCCAAGTAGGCACGTCACACAGTCCGTACTTATACTGGCAGGAAAAAGAGGCAATTTGGAGGCCCTTGCACAAACTGGCTTTATTCTACCTAAGTTGCCCTCCCACAAGTGTGTACTCCGAAAGAGTGTTTAGTGCCGCCGCTCACCTTGTCAGCAATCGGCGTACGAGGTTACATCCAGAAAATGTGGAGAAGATGATGTTCATTAAAATGAATTATAATCAATTCCTCCGCGGAGACATTGACCAGCAGCAATTGCCTCCACAAAGTACACAGGGAGCTGAGATGGTGGATTCCAGTGGGGACGAATTGATAATCTGTGAGGAGGGGGATGTACACGGTGATATATCGGAGGGTGAAGATGAGGTGGACATCTTGCCTCTGTAGAGCCAGTTTGTGCAAGGAGAGATTAATTGCTTCTTTTTTGGGGGGGGGTCCAAACCAACCCGTCATATCAGTCACAGTCGTGTGGCAGACCCTGTCACTGAAATGATGGGTTGGTTAAAGTGTGCATGTCCTGTTTTGTTTATACAACATAAGGGTGGGTGGGAGGGCCCAAGGACAATTCCATCTTGCACCTCTTTTTTCTTTTCTTTTTCTTTGCATCATGTGCTGATTGGGGAGGGTTTTTTGGAAGGGCCATCCTGCGTGACACTGCAGTGCCACTCCTAGATGGGCCCGGTGTTTGTGTCGGCCACTAGGGTCGCTAATCTTACTCACACAGTCAGCTACCTCATTGCGCCTCTTTTTTTCTTTGCGTCATGTGCTGTTTGGGGAGGGTTTTTTGGAAGGGACATCCTGCGTGACACTGCAGTGCCACTCCTAGATGGGCCCGGTGTTTGTGTCGGCCACTAGGGTCGCTAATCTTACTCACACAGCTACCTCATTGCGCCTCTTTTTTTCTTTGCGTCATGTGCTGTTTGGGGAGGGTTTTTTGGAAGGGACATCCTGCGTGACACTGCAGTGCCACTCCTAGATGGGCCCGGTGTTTGTGTCGGCCACTAGGGTCGCTAATCTTACTCACACAGCTACCTCATTGCGCCTCTTTTTTTCTTTGCGTCATGTGCTGTTTGGGGAGGGTTTTTGGAAGGGCCATCCTGCGTGACACTGCAGTGCCACTCCTAGATGGGCCCGGTGTTTGTGCCGGCCACTAGGGTCGCTAATCTTACTCACACAGCTACCTCATTGCGCCTCTTTTTTTCTTTGCGTCATGTGCTGTTTGGGGAGGGTTTTTTGGAAGGGACATCCTGCGTGACACTGCAGTGCCACTCCTAGATGGGCCCGGTGTTTGTGTCGGCCACTAGGGTCGCTTATCTTACTCACACAGCGACCTCGGTGCAAATTTTAGGACTAAAAATAATATTGTGAGGTGTGAGGTATTCAGAATAGACTGAAAATGAGTGTAAATTATGGTTTTTGAGGTTAATAATACTTTGGGATCAAAATGACCCCCAAATTCTATGATTTAAGCTGTTTTTTAGTGTTTTTTGAAAAAAACACCCGAATCCAAAACACACCCGAATCCGACAAAAAAAATTCAGTGAGGTTTTGCCAAAACGCGTTCGAACCCAAAACACGGCTGCGGAACCGAACCCAAAACCAAAACACAAAACCCGAAAAATTTCAGGCGCTCATCTCTAATTTCTTGGTGGAAACTCGGTGGCTACCATGTGATCTCATGTAAAAGGTTTCATGGGAGTGCCAGGGGCATGTAGCCAGACTTCAGTGCTATTATAAGGCATTCATATGCAGTCAGGATCATTTGCAGTCTGACAGCACCAACATGGGATAGGTGTAAGAGCCGTTGCTCATGATGACGTTGGCAGCTGGCAAGATAGGGGGGAGTGTGTCTATACGCATGAACCATACAGATGCTGATATTACCATACCTACCAACTTTGCCCATTAAGCCAAGCCCCCTGTTATATGACATTTTGTGGGTGTGCCACCAGCAACTCCCGTCACTAAATAGATGTCTGGCAGCATTGACAGAGTGTCTCCTCGGGCTGTAGACAGTGCCCAAAAAGTGGGTGGCAGTGAAATTGGGATGGTTACGAGGTATACATTTGAATACACTTTTTAGTTTCTCATTATTTAACATGGGGTCTGATCATCCCCATACCAGCTGCTGCTGACTGCGCACTTGTAATACTATACATTTGAATAAGGTGGTGAATCGGACGACCGTGGCCACCCACACTTTAAGCCGCTTGGTGTGCGACTCAGAATCTGGTCCAATGACAGCAGTAAAGCATACTGTACGAGTTCTAAAGGAACCTGATGATAACCACCCTGCTGAGGAGTCTGCTTTATACTCCTTATGAACACAAGTGTAGGGGTAATTCATAGTTTATTATTATTTGTGCAACAGCAGCAGAAGCAAGTACCAGAAGAGTCCAGATAGCTGTTCAGACATTAATCAGTGTAAGTGGGGACAACTATTGGAAGGAGTGTTATATTTACTGGCACAGTGATGTGCACACACAAAGTGAAAATATGCATATTTTGTACAAAACTCAAATGAACCAAACCTTTGTCAGTTATATACCTATTATTCAGCCAATTTGTGCTCAGCAACAGAGGAGTAAAATGTGGTGACAGTAAAAAAATCATTGTTTAAATCACATGGCAAGTAAAATGATTAATATATTGCGCCATATAAAGGGGAACATAAAACACACACACCAGCTAAGTATTGTACAGAACCATATTAAATCACACTCCCACACTTCTGTCTGTCACCTGCTCACTCCCTTTCCCTCTCTCCTCTCTCTCTCCTGCTCACTCTGACCCCTCTCTCACTTCTGCTCACTCCCTCTCTACTCTCTCTCTCCCTATCTCTCTCTCTCTCTCTCCCCCCCTCTCTCACTCCTGCTCACTCCCACTTCCTATCTCTCTCCTGCTCACTCTCCACTACCTCTCTCACTCCTGCTCACTCCCACTCCTTCTCTCCTCTCTCCCCCTTTCTCTCTCCTCCTTCCCTCTCTCCCCCTCTCACTCCTGTTCATTCCCACTTCCTCTCTCTCCTGCTCACTCCCCTCCCTCTCTCTCCTGTTCACTCCCCCTCCCACTCTGCCCCTCACTCCTACTCGCTATCAATGTTTCTCTCACACCTCTCTATCCTGCTCACTCCCCCTCCCTCTCTCTTTCCTGCTAACCCCCTCCACCCTCTCTCTTCTGCTCACTCCCCACTCTCTCTCATTCTCTCTCTCCCTGACACTGTCTCTCTCTCTCTCCCTATCTCTCTATAACACTGTCTCTCTCTCACTGTCTCTCTCTCTCTCTCTCTCTCTCTCTCTCTCTCTCTCTCCCTGATGCGGCCTCTCTTTCTCTGACACTTTCTCTCACTCTCTCTCCCTGACACACACTCGCTCATTGCCTGACACCACTCTCTTTCTCTCCCTCTCCCTGATACTCTCTCTCTCTTGTTCCTCTCTCTTTCTCTCCCTCCCTAACACTCTGTCTCTCTCTCCCCTCCCTATCTCTATCTCTAGCTCCCCTCCCTCTCTCTTGCTCCACATCCTTCTCTCCGACACTGTCTCTCTGTCTCTTTCAACCTGACTCTTCCTCTCTCTCCTCTTGACACTGTATTTCTCTCTTGCGCACACTATTTCTCTATCTGACACTGACTCTCTCCTTCACTCTCCCTGACACTGTAATTTCATCCTTCTGACACTGCATCTCACTCTATCCCTGACACTCTGTCTCCCTGACACTTTCTCTCTCTCCCTGACACTCTTTCTGCCTGACACCTCCCTCTTTTTCTCTCGTTCTCTTTTTCTCTTTCTCTCTTTGACACTGTCAGGTCAGGTCTTGTCTGTGTCCCCAGAGGGGGCGCTAGTGGGTCAGTGAAGGTAGATGGGAGAAAACGAGGAGGCTGGATGATGTTTCTGCGCATGAGCGCAATGGTATTTATTATACAGATGATAAATAATACGGCAGCAGAAATAATAATAAATGCAAGTGTCAATTATGCAGCGTGATAGCAGAAAGTCTATTGGAACAGAATGGATAATGACTTGAAGAAATGATAACCGGTAAAGATGATAAACAGATGAGAAGGTAACTTGTAGGAATTATTCTGGTATAGAAACCAGTGCAGGTTGAATCATGGAACTTAGCTGTGATGTTGAAGTATGGCAAACCTGATAGCAGAGGCAGGAGTCTGACTGTGTCCACAGTGCAGGTGGTGAAGCACTGACAGCGAGCAAGCTGTATCACAGGTGAGAGATGGAACACACCTGGAGTCAGTCTCTACTGCTAGGCTGAAGCACACCAGGTAATGATGGGTGTGAAGCCTAATGATGAATGCAGGTATTGCTGGGACTTGAAGTTCCACGGAGCTGAGTGAAGTAACCAGGAGTACAAAGTCTCTTGAGAATAGCCAGGTACACGGAGGAGACAGGAACCAGATCCTTTCACATGAGTCTCAGGAGTGACACAAAGTCCAGGATGCCTGCAGACTGAACCTGCAGCTACATATATACCCCTTGGTTAACAGTCATTGGTGGAGTGAGGAAAAGTGGGTGCGGCCAAGCACCGGATTGGCCGCCACATGCTGAGTATTGGAAGCTGTCATGGCGGCGCCCATGCCGCGGCCCAGCGGGAACGCGGCGCGCTACACGCCGCCGTCACAGGGGCGTTCTCAGGCCCATGATGGCGTCCGATGGCAGGGACGTGGACGACAGGTGACCGCAGGGAGCCAGGACGGAGTCCGCAGCGGCGGACAGATGTCAGCTTGGTGAGTCGATTCCTGACAGTACCCCCCCCTTTAAGGGTGGGCACCGAACACCCACGTGGTTTGGAAGGATGAGTGTTGTGGAAGACACGGACCAACCTTGGAGCATGGACATCCAACGAATTTACCCAACTTCTCTCCTCTGGGCCATAACCGGACCAATCGACAAGATATTGAAGTCAAAATATGAAAATATGGATCAGACAATAGCGCTTGGTGGATTATAAGCTGCCTAGATATATTCAGGTGATTCCCAATCACCAATACTGAATAATCTAAATATAAATTTTTGAATATAGCTTGGGCGCTACCACCTTAAACACATATGAATAAAATGGCTGGGTGAGAAAAGTCTGTGATATTGTCCCAGAAAGATTTCCTTATTCTTCTACAAGTCCACCTTCTTCCAAACAATCCTCACATCCAAGAAAAAACGTCCTGTGCAATAGATGTCCTTGCAAAAAGGGAAAAATATAAAGGCACATATAGTGTAGTATTTTTTGATTTTAAAATTGATAATTTATTTTGATTCCAAAAAAAATATATAAATGATGATAATTTACATAAAAGTGAAAGCAATCACTTTAACATTAATAAAAGATGGAACCGTACCGTGCCAAGCTCCCAGCATGGAGCATTGGAAAGAGCAACAAATGTTGGAGTTTTCCGGAATTCCTCCTTACTCCTTCCAAGCTAGACGCCGACAGCAAGACTGGGTAAGTTCCTTTCCAATTGTGGATGCAGGTAAATGGATCAGGAAGCCGCCAACGCGTTTCGAGTTCTTAACAACTCTTCCTCAGGGCAGAATGATCCTTACCTGCATGCATCCCCTTTTATACTAAAAATAACCCGGAAATGAATCCATCATTTCCTTTGCAATCCATATCTTTTAAACAAATAAAAACTCAAATCAACAGTGGCTTATCTTACTTATACACTTGCGTGTCATCAATTGATCAGTTAAATATCATAAAATTTATATTATATATCAACAAAAAAACATATACTGTGAGTACTTCCTGTGGGTCAAAGTTACACCCACAGTCATAACATTTTGAATCACAGAATGCAGTTCCATTTGTATACTACTAATCATCCCCACGTGGCCTCCTTATTTAAATGCTGCCTCAAAGAGATAAATGCATCCATTATAATTGTTTGTTCTTGTTTTATTCAGTATCGGAACGCTATGCGTTCCACACTCGCGTACCCGGAAGTTCTATGCGTTCCACCGGTGACGCACTTCCGTTTTAATCATTGATGCCGCTCTGCGTTCCACAGTAGTTTCACCTGTGGACGTATGCAATCTATAAATCTTGGGGGGATGACCTACTGTTTAATATGTATACACTATGTAATTTTCACGATGTTCGAGCACTATGCATTACATGCTCGCATACCCGGAAGTTCTATGCGTTCCACCGGTTTTTCCGATGACGCACTTCCGTTCTAGTAATAGATAGCGTTCTGCGTTCCACAGTGACTTCGCCTGTGGACGCATGCGTTCCATAGGTGTAAGGGGGGATATCCTGCTATTTCTTATTATAGCAGTACACTCAATTAAAAACAATACATAATACACTCTTATAAAATACATAAAACTTACATACAATCCCCATTGATAATATCCTTTTTTTTTTAAAAAAGGGAAAATTTGTATATATAATAAATTATTAATCACTTTTAAAAAATATTCCTATATATATAAATAAAAAAAAATTTTTCCTTAAAAAAAAAACAAAAAAAAAAAAACCTTTATATTTATCTATCAATATTCTGTAATCTAGAGGAACCACTTTATTTCAAATTCTTTGTTTAGTCCGTCAGGGGCAATGGTCTTTAAATTATAAATCCACTTCATCTCTGCCCTAGCTAACATACTTTCAGAGTCCCTATCCTTCCAATTTATTTTTACCTGCTGTATTCCCAAAAAACGTTTTATTCCATTTACTTTACATTTGTGTTTAATTTTAAAGTGATAGGAGAGATTGTGAGTTTCTAGGCCTTTGCCAATATTCCTGACATGTTCCCCCATACGTGTTTTAAGTGCTCTTGATGTTCGTCCTATGTAGATTAGCCCACATTCGCATTCCACCAAGTAAATTACATTACTCGTATGACACGTTATAAAATTATGGATCTTATATTCCTTATTTTTTATGTAGAAGCTTGAAATTTTTTGGTTATTTCCCGGGACTAATTTACACATGGTACAACTGCCACATCTATAGAAACCCTCCGATCTAATTGGGTTCATTGATTGAATAGGTAACGAGCTCCTTACTAAATTTGATTTCAGATTATTAGCTTTTCTATAAATAAATTTCGGTGTATCTGGAATTAATTCATTTAGTATGGGGTCCTTTTTGAGGATACACCAATGTTTTTTAATAATAGTCTCCACTTTTTTGTAATCCGCTCCAAAGGTGGTGACAAAAGCTAAATTAAATTTATCTTTTTCCTTAGGATTCGATTTCTGTTTTTGTAGCAGATCCTTTCTATTCATTCCTTTTACTTCCTCCTTAGCTTTAATTAATTGTTTTTCCGTATATCCCTGTGATCTAAAGTTATTTAACATGGCTTCACTTTGTTCAACATATTCCTCTGGGTCATTACAGTTTCTTTTTAAGCGTATGAGTTGGCTTTTCGGTATACCCTTGATCCAATTAGGGTGATGTTGACTTTCTTTGCTTAGATATTGCTGAGAGTCTGTCGGTTTCACATATCCCTTTGTGTTCAATTTGTTGTTTTCTTTATAGATAGTTATATCGAGAAAATTGACACTAGTTTTGTTTATGTCAAAGGTGAAGTTAATACCGACATCTGTCTTATTTAAATCCTTACACAGATTCAAAAGGTTATCTTCTGTGCCTTCCCATAAGAATATAACATCATCGATGAATCTTTGCCAGAGGACCAAGTTCGACGCCATAGCCACATTTCCCCAAACATGGGTATTTTCCCAATAAGCCATGAAGAGGTTAGCGTAGCTAGGCGCGAACTTGGTCCCCATGGCTGTGCCCATCAATTGTATATAATAGTCTCCCTCGAAAAAGAAATAATTATTTCTTAATATGAATTTTATCCCTTCAATGATAAAATTTCTTGTCTTCTCGGGGATAGTTGACTGATGCAGGAACCATTCAACTGCCTCAGTCCCCTTTTCATGCTCTATAGCAGTATATAAGGATGTTACATCCGCAGTTCCAATAAATGTATGGTCCGTGACTTCAATATTTTCTAACTTGTTAATAATGTCTGTCGTGTCTCGAATATAAGATTTGTTCTTTATTACTAACGGTTGTAGGAAGAAGTCGATCATTTCCGATAAATTACTGGTAAGACTACCAACCCCTGCTATTATTGGTCTTCCTGGCGGTGCTGATGTATTTTTATGCACCTTCGGTAAAATATAGATGCTTGGGGTCTTGGGATGCTCAATCAGAAGAAAATCAAATTCTTGTTTTGTAATAGCCCCATTTTCTAGATGTTTCGTTAAATATTTAAGAAAATCTGATTTAATGCGATTTGTGGGGTCAGTTTTGAGTTTTTTATACGTTTTTTCATCTTTTAATTGACGATAAATTTCTCCTATGTAATAATCTTTGCTCATAATGGCAACCCCTCCCCCCTTATCGCAGGGCTTAATAACTATCTCATTGTTTTTTGATAAATCTTTTAATGATTGCTTCTCCTTCTTCGTTAAATTATTCTTATAATAATTAGACTTTGGTTTTGATTTTAAGTTCTTTAAATCTTCCTCCACCAATTTACCAAACACATTGATAAAATTTCCTTTTACTTGTGCAGGGTAAAATGTAGATTTTTTTCGAAACATGGATTTCTCCTTATCTTGATTGTTCTCTTGTCCTAATGTTTCGTTTTCTTTTTCCTTCATCTTAAAGAACTTCTTTAAAGTAACTTTTCTGATGAATTTTTCTGTGTCTACAAATAAATTAAAAGAATCTGTGTTTGAGGTCGGGGCGAATTTCAATCCCTTCTCCAATAGATGTTGTTCTGGTTCAGTCAAGGTTTTTTCACTGATGTTAAAGATCTTACATTTCTTTGTCGGAATTAATTCTTGTGGTTTTTTCTTCTTTTTTTTGGATTTTAACTGTTTCCTCCCCCCTCTAGTCCCTCTATATGTCCATCCTGTTTTAGAAGACCGACAATAAGTTACCACTTTCTCGGGAATGGTCTCCACTCTTTCCCCAAAAAAGACCTAGAATTATGGTAATTGTAGTCTTCTAATGGTTCATATCTTCTAGATATCCAATTTCTCCGTGGGGTGAATGGGTTGCCTCTATGGGGTCGATATTCATTCATTCTGTAACCTTCATTTCTGAAAGAATCTCTACGTCTATTGAATCTACGTGGAAATGTCCATTCCTCGCTGTTATATGGATGATTTCTTCTGGATTGCTGGGTTCTCGTCTCCCCCCTCTCCCTTTGATCATTATTATCCCCGTACTTCGTAATCGGTGAGTAAATGGTTTTCCTTTTCATAGGGATTTTGTCTTCTCTATAAATTTGTCTATGTGGTTTATTTGATTTCAAGGGAATATTATCTATTAAGATATCATCGCTTTCACTATCTGTGATATCTTCAATGTCTAATGAAGGTTTAATTTTATTCTTTGTTTTCTTTGATGCGGATTCACTTGATTTTTCATCCTTATAGTATTTATGATCCCTTAATAACTTTTTTTGTTTTTTGTCAATTAATTCTTTCGTGTTCTTCTTAATCTTCAACTCGATTTCTTTTTCTGCTATTACAAATTCGGCTAATTCTTGGAATGGTTTTACCAAAACTTGTAAATTTTTGATTCTCTCATTTATTTCCTTTAATTTATCTTTTCGTTCCTTTAATATTAAGTGAATAAGAGAAAATGAACAAGTATTAATAATCACCTCCCATTCCTTCTGGAAGTATTCGCTTCCATCGCTAAATGAGGGGGTTTTCATAATTCTTAGACCTTTAGGTATAATTTGGTCTGATAGATACTTTTCTAAAGTGGCTACCTCCCACCACAATTTATTCTCTTTCAAGAGCAATGAACCCAATTTATCCATAGCAGTATCAAGACTTTCATCCGAAATTTCCATTTGTTCAACCTGAGTCTGTGAGTAAAAAGCATCTTTAAAAACTTTTTCTCTATTTTCTAAGTGTGCAAACATTTTTTTTAGAGAGCAGCTTATATCTGTTCCAAAAAATGGGAGAAAGTAAAAGTCAAAATATGAAAATATGGATCAGACAATAGCGCTTGGTGGATTATAAGCTGCCTAGATATATTCAGGTGATTCCCAATCACCAATACTGAATAATCTAAATATAAATTTTTGAATATAGCTTGGGCGCTACCACCTTAAACACATATGAATAAAATGGCTGGGTGAGAAAAGTCTGTGATATTGTCCCAGAAAGATTTCCTTATTCTTCTACAAGTCCACCTTCTTCCAAACAATCCTCACATCCAAGAAAAAACGTCCTGTGCAATAGATGTCCTTGCAAAAAGGGAAAAATATAAAGGCACATATAGTGTAGTATTTTTTGATTTTAAAATTGATAATTTATTTTGATTCCAAAAAAAATATATAAATGATGATAATTTACATAAAAGTGAAAGCAATCACTTTAACATTAATAAAAGATGGAACCGTACCGTGCCAAGCTCCCAGCATGGAGCATTGGAAAGAGCAACAAATGTTGGAGTTTTCCGGAATTCCTCCTTACTCCTTCCAAGCTAGACGCCGACAGCAAGACTGGGTAAGTTCCTTTCCAATTGTGGATGCAGGTAAATGGATCAGGAAGCCGCCAACGCGTTTCGAGTTCTTAACAACTCTTCCTCAGGGCAGAATGATCCTTACCTGCATGCATCCCCTTTTATACTAAAAATAACCCGGAAATGAATCCATCATTTCCTTTGCAATCCATATCTTTTAAACAAATAAAAACTCAAATCAACAGTGGCTTATCTTACTTATACACTTGCGTGTCATCAATTGATCAGTTAAATATCATAAAATTTATATTATATATCAACAAAAAAACATATACTGTGAGTACTTCCTGTGGGTCAAAGTTACACCCACAGTCATAACATTTTGAATCACAGAATGCAGTTCCATTTGTATACTACTAATCATCCCCACGTGGCCTCCTTATTTAAATGCTGCCTCAAAGAGATAAATGCATCCATTATAATTGTTTGTTCTTGTTTTATTCAGTATCGGAACGCTATGCGTTCCACACTCGCGTACCCGAAAGTTCTATGCGTTCCACCGGTGACGCACTTCCGTTTTAATCATTGATGCCGCTCTGCGTTCCACAGTAGTTTCACCTGTGGACGTATGCAATCTATAAATCTTGGGGGGATGACCTACTGTTTAATATGTATACACTATGTAATTTTCACGATGTTCGAGCACTATGCATTACATGCTCGCATACCCGGAAGTTCTATGCGTTCCACCGGTTTTTCCGATGACGCACTTCCGTTCTAGTAATAGATAGCGTTCTGCGTTCCACAGTGACTTCGCCTGTGGACGCATGCGTTCCATAGGTGTAAGGGGGGATATCCTGCTATTTCTTATTATAGCAGTACACTCAATTAAAAACAATACATAATACACTCTTATAAAATACATAAAACTTACATACAATCCCCATTGATAATATCCTTTTTTTTTTAAAAAAGGGAAAATTTGTATATATAATAAATTATTAATCACTTTTAAAAAATATTCCTATATATATAAATCAAAAAAATTTTTTCCTTAAAAAAAAAAACAAAAAAAAAAAAACCTTTATATTTATCTATCAATATTCTGTAATCTAGAGGAACCACTTTATTTCAAATTCTTTGTTTAGTCCGTCAGGGGCAATGGTCTTTAAATTATAAATCCACTTCATCTCTGCCCTAGTTTTTTTGTTGATATATAATATAAATTTTATGATATTTAACTGATCAATTGATGACACGCAAGTGTATAAGTAAGATAAGCCACTGTTGATTTGAGTTTTTATTTGTTTAAAAGATATGGATTGCAAAGGAAATGATGGATTCATTTCCGGGTTATTTTTAGTATAAAAGGGGATGCATGCAGGTAAGGATCATTCTGCCCTGAGGAAGAGTTGTTAAGAACTCGAAACGCGTTGGCGGCTTCCTGATCCATTTACCTGCATCCACAATTGGAAAGGAACTTACCCAGTCTTGCTGTCGGCGTCTAGCTTGGAAGGAGTAAGGAGGAATTCCGGAAAACTCCAACATTTGTTGCTCTTTCCAATGCTCCATGCTGGGAGCTTGGCACGGTACGGTTCCATCTTTTATTAATGTTAAAGTGATTGCTTTCACTTTTATGTAAATTATCATCATTTATATATTTTTTTTGGAATCAAAATAAATTATCAATTTTAAAATCAAAAAATACTACACTATATGTGCCTTTATATTTTTCCCTTTTTGCAAGGACATCTATTGCACAGGACGTTTTTTCTTGGATGTGAGGATTGTTTGGAAGAAGGTGGACTTGTAGAAGAATAAGGAAATCTTTCTGGGACAATATCACAGACTTTTCTCACCCAGCCATTTTATTCATATGTGTTTAAGGTGGTAGCGCCCAAGCTATATTCAAAAATTTATATTTAGATTATTCAGTATTGGTGATTGGGAATCACCTGAATATATCTAGGCAGCTTATAATCCACCAAGCGCTATTGTCTGATCCATATTTTCATATTTTGACTTTTACTTTCTCCCATTTTTTGGAACAGATATAAGCTGCTCTCTAAAAAAAATGTTTGCACACTTAGAAAATAGAGAAAAAGTTTTTAAAGATGCTTTTTACTCACAGACTCAGGTTGAACAAATGGAAATTTCGGATGAAAGTCTTGATACTGCTATGGATAAATTGGGTTCATTGCTCTTGAAAGAGAATAAATTGTGGTGGGAGGTAGCCACTTTAGAAAAGTATCTATCAGACCAAATTATACCTAAAGGTCTAAGAATTATGAAAACCCCCTCATTTAGCGATGGAAGCGAATACTTCCAGAAGGAATGGGAGGTGATTATTAATACTTGTTCATTTTCTCTTATTCACTTAATATTAAAGGAACGAAAAGATAAATTAAAGGAAATAAATGAGAGAATCAAAAATTTACAAGTTTTGGTAAAACCATTCCAAGAATTAGCCGAATTTGTAATAGCAGAAAAAGAAATCGAGTTGAAGATTAAGAAGAACACGAAAGAATTAATTGACAAAAAACAAAAAAAGTTATTAAGGGATCATAAATACTATAAGGATGAAAAATCAAGTGAATCCGCATCAAAGAAAACAAAGAATAAAATTAAACCTTCATTAGACATTGAAGATATCACAGATAGTGAAAGCGATGATATCTTAATAGATAATATTCCCTTGAAATCAAATAAACCACATAGACAAATTTATAGAGAAGACAAAATCCCTATGAAAAGGAAAACCATTTACTCACCGATTACGAAGTACGGGGATAATAATGATCAAAGGGAGAGGGGGGAGACGAGAACCCAGCAATCCAGAAGAAATCATCCATATAACAGCGAGGAATGGACATTTCCACGTAGATTCAATAGACGTAGAGATTCTTTCAGAAATGAAGGTTACAGAATGAATGAATATCGACCCCATAGAGGCAACCCATTCACCCCACGGAGAAATTGGATATCTAGAAGATATGAACCATTAGAAGACTACAATTACCATAATTCTAGGTCTTTTTTGGGGAAAGAGTGGAGACCATTCCCGAGAAAGTGGTAACTTATTGTCGGTCTTCTAAAACAGGATGGACATATAGAGGGACTAGAGGGGGGAGGAAACAGTTAAAATCCAAAAAAAAGAAGAAAAAACCACAAGAATTAATTCCGACAAAGAAATGTAAGATCTTTAACATCAGTGAAAAAACCTTGACTGAACCAGAACAACATCTATTGGAGAAGGGATTGAAATTCGCCCCGACCTCAAACACAGATTCTTTTAATTTATTTGTAGACACAGAAAAATTCATCAGAAAAGTTACTTTAAAGAAGTTCTTTAAGATGAAGGAAAAAGAAAACGAAACATTAGGACAAGAGAACAATCAAGATAAGGAGAAATCCATGTTTCGAAAAAAATCTACATTTTACCCTGCACAAGTAAAAGGAAATTTTATCAATGTGTTTGGTAAATTGGTGGAGGAAGATTTAAAGAACTTAAAATCAAAACCAAAGTCTAATTATTATAAGAATAATTTAACGAAGAAGGAGAAGCAATCATTAAAAGATTTATCAAAAAACAATGAGATAGTTATTAAGCCCTGCGATAAGGGGGGAGGGGTTGCCATTATGAGCAAAGATTATTACATAGGAGAAATTTATCGTCAATTAAAAGATGAAAAAACGTATAAAAAACTCAAAACTGACCCCACAAATCGCATTAAATCAGATTTTCTTAAATATTTAACGAAACATCTAGAAAATGGGGCTATTACAAAACAAGAATTTGATTTTCTTCTGATTGAGCATCCCAAGACCCCAAGCATCTATATTTTACCGAAGGTGCATAAAAATACATCAGCACCGCCAGGAAGACCAATAATAGCAGGGGTTGGTAGTCTTACCAGTAATTTATCGGAAATGATCGACTTCTTCCTACAACCGTTAGTAATAAAGAACAAATCTTATATTCGAGACACGACAGACATTATTAACAAGTTAGAAAATATTGAAGTCACGGACCATACATTTATTGGAACTGCGGATGTAACATCCTTATATACTGCTATAGAGCATGAAAAGGGGACTGAGGCAGTTGAATGGTTCCTGCATCAGTCAACTATCCCCGAGAAGACAAGAAATTTTATCATTGAAGGGATAAAATTCATATTAAGAAATAATTATTTCTTTTTCGAGGGAGACTATTATATACAATTGATGGGCACAGCCATGGGGACCAAGTTCGCGCCTAGCTACGCTAACCTCTTCATGGCTTATTGGGAAAATACCCATGTTTGGGGAAATGTGGCTATGGCGTCGAACTTGGTCCTCTGGCAAAGATTCATCGATGATGTTATATTCTTATGGGAAGGCACAGAAGATAACCTTTTGAATCTGTGTAAGGATTTAAATAAGACAGATGTCGGTATTAACTTCACCTTTGACATAAACAAAACTAGTGTCAATTTTCTCGATATAACTATCTATAAAGAAAACAACAAATTGAACACAAAGGGATATGTGAAACCGACAGACTCTCAGCAATATCTAAGCAAAGAAAGTCAACATCACCCTAATTGGATCAAGGGTATACCGAAAAGCCAACTCATACGCTTAAAAAGAAACTGTAATGACCCAGAGGAATATGTTGAACAAAGTGAAGCCATGTTAAATAACTTTAGATCACAGGGATATACGGAAAAACAATTAATTAAAGCTAAGGAGGAAGTAAAAGGAATGAATAGAAAGGATCTGCTACAAAAACAGAAATCGAATCCTAAGGAAAAAGATAAATTTAATTTAGCTTTTGTCACCACCTTTGGAGCGGATTACAAAAAAGTGGAGACTATTATTAAAAAACATTGGTGTATCCTCAAAAAGGACCCCATACTAAATGAATTAATTCCAGATACACCGAAATTTATTTATAGAAAAGCTAATAATCTGAAATCAAATTTAGTAAGGAGCTCGTTACCTATTCAATCAATGAACCCAATTAGATCGGAGGGTTTCTATAGATGTGGCAGTTGTACCATGTGTAAATTAGTCCCGGGAAATAACCAAAAAATTTCAAGCTTCTACATAAAAAATAAGGAATATAAGATCCATAATTTTATAACGTGTCATACGAGTAATGTAATTTACTTGGTGGAATGCGAATGTGGGCTAATCTACATAGGACGAACATCAAGAGCACTTAAGACACGTATGGGGGAACATGTCAGGAATATTGGCAAAGGCCTAGAAACTCACAATCTCTCCTATCACTTTAAAATTAAACACAAATGTAAAGTAAATGGAATAAAACGTTTTTTGGGAATACAGCAGGTAAAAATAAATTGGAAGGATAGGGACTCTGAAAGTATGTTAGCTAGGGCAGAGATGAAGTGGATTTATAATTTAAAGACCATTGCCCCTGACGGACTAAACAAAGAATTTGAAATAAAGTGGTTCCTCTAGATTACAGAATATTGATAGATAAATATAAAGGTTTTTTTTTTTTTGTTTTTTTTTTAAGGAAAAAATTTTTTTGATTTATATATATAGGAATATTTTTTAAAAGTGATTAATAATTTATTATATATACAAATTTTCCCTTTTTAAAAAAAAAAAGGATATTATCAATGGGGATTGTATGTAAGTTTTATGTATTTTATAAGAGTGTATTATGTATTGTTTTTAATTGAGTGTACTGCTATAATAAGAAATAGCAGGATATCCCCCCTTACACCTATGGAACGCATGCGTCCACAGGCGAAGTCACTGTGGAACGCAGAACGCTATCTATTACTAGAACGGAAGTGCGTCATCGGAAAAACCGGTGGAACGCATAGAACTTCCGGGTATGCGAGCATGTAATGCATAGTGCTCGAACATCGTGAAAATTACATAGTGTATACATATTAAACAGTAGGTCATCCCCCCAAGATTTATAGATTGCATACGTCCACAGGTGAAACTACTGTGGAACGCAGAGCGGCATCAATGATTAAAACGGAAGTGCGTCACCGGTGGAACGCATAGAACTTCCGGGTACGCGAGTGTGGAACGCATAGCGTTCCGATACTGAATAAAACAAGAACAAACAATTATAATGGATGCATTTATCTCTTTGAGGCAGCATTTAAATAAGGAGGCCACGTGGGGATGATTAGTAGTATACAAATGGAACTGCATTCTGTGATTCAAAATGTTATGACTGTGGGTGTAACTTTGACCCACAGGAAGTACTCACAGTATATGTTTTTTTGTTGATATATAATATAAATTTTATGATATTTAACTGATCAATTGATGACACGCAAGTGTATAAGTAAGATAAGCCACTGTTGATTTGAGTTTTTATTTGTTTAAAAGATATGGATTGCAAAGGAAATGATGGATTCATTTCCGGGTTATTTTTAGTATAAAAGGGGATGCATGCAGGTAAGGATCATTCTGCCCTGAGGAAGAGTTGTTAAGAACTCGAAACGCGTTGGCGGCTTCCTGATCCATTTACCTGCATCCACAATTGGAAAGGAACTTACCCAGTCTTGCTGTCGGCGTCTAGCTTGGAAGGAGTAAGGAGGAATTCCGGAAAACTCCAACATTTGTTGCTCTTTCCAATGCTCCATGCTGGGAGCTTGGCACGGTACGGTTCCATCTTTTATTAATGTTAAAGTGATTGCTTTCACTTTTATGTAAATTATCATCATTTATATATTTTTTTTGGAATCAAAATAAATTATCAATTTTAAAATCAAAAAATACTACACTATATGTGCCTTTATATTTTTCCCTTTTTGCAAGGACATCTATTGCACAGGACGTTTTTTCTTGGATGTGAGGATTGTTTGGAAGAAGGTGGACTTGTAGAAGAATAAGGAAATCTTTCTGGGACAATATCACAGACTTTTCTCACCCAGCCATTTTATTCATATGTGTTTAAGGTGGTAGCGCCCAAGCTATATTCAAAAATTTATATTAAGATATTGAAGTCGTCCGTACCGGCAACGGGAATCCAGAATCTTTCCAATCTCGAACTCCACGCCCCGCTGAGTTCGAATTTTGGGACCAACTGGAAGAGCTCTCTGGAAACGATTTAGGACTAAAGGTCTGAGGAGAGAAACATGAAAAGCATTAGGTATTCGCAGAGAAGGTGGTAATTTGAGCTTGTAGGCCACAGGGTTGATGACTCTTTCGACAGGAAAGGGGCCAATGAAACGTGGTGCAAATTTCATAGACGGGACCCTAAGACGGAGGTTCCGGGTAGACAGCCAAACCTTGTCCCCAGGTTTTAAGCAAGGAACTGCACGTCTTTTGCGATCAGCAAAGTGTTTATACCGGCTGGAGGCCTTTTTGAGAGAAGTGTGGATCTTCCTCCAGATGGAAGAAAACTGACTCAGAGCAGAAGTGGCGGCAGGAACATCCATGTTAGGAAGCTCTTGGAAGTCTGGGACACGAGGATGTTGTCCATACACTGCAAAGAATGGAGTCGTCTCAGTAGCAGTGTGGTAGCGGAAGTTGTGGGCAAACTCGGCCCATGGGAGCAGATCAAACCAGTCATCCTGGGAAGATGAAACATACAACCTTAAAAATGTCTCTAGTTCTTGGTTTACCCTTTCTGTCTGCCCATTCGTCTGCGGGTGGTAAGATGACGAAAACTTCAGTTTGACTTGCATTGCAGAACAGAGAGCCCTCCAAAACCTCGCTACAAACTGTACACCTCTATCGGATATTATTTCTGAGGGTAGACCATGTAAGCGGAAAATCTCCCGTAGGAAGATTTGGGCAAGTTTTGGGGCAGAAGGGAGACCCTGGAGAGGAACAAAATGGGCCATCTTGGTAAATCTGTCCACTACAACCCAGATGGTATTGTATCCTTGAGAAGGAGGAAGGTCGGAGATAAAGTCCATGGACAGGTGCGACCAGGGGCGACTAGGAACAGACAATGGTTGTAACTGACCTGCTGGAGACTGACGAGGAGTCTTATGCTGCACACACTTAGGACAGGATGCCACGAAATCCTTGATGTCAGCTTTCATCTTTGGCCACCAGTATGTCTCAGAGAGGAACTTAAAGGTTTTCAGAACCCCGGGATGACCAGTGAACTTGGATTGATGGGCCCAAGACAGCAACTTGGGACGGAGTTCTGGGGAAACAAAAGTCTTACCAGGAGGAGGAGTTGGGGAGACTTGAGTTGCAGCAAATACCACAGGACTCAGAATGGAATGTGGAACTGAGTCAGGCGTTTCCTCTTCGGATTCCATAGACCGGGATAAGGCGTCAGCTTTAACATTCTGCGAACCTGGACGGAAATGAAGCTTAAAGTTAAAACGTGAGAAAAACATAGACCACCTGGACTGGCGAGGATTAAGGCACTGGGCTGCCTTTAAATACAGCAGATTTTTATGATCCGTGTAGATGTTGAACGGATGTTTGGCCCCTTCCAGGAGATACCTCCATTCCTCGAGGGCCAGCTTAATCGCCAGTAGTTCTTGATCTCCAATGGAATAGTTAGCTTCTGCAGGGAGGAATTTACGAGAATAAAATCCACAGGGGTGAATCTTCCCATCAGTTCCCTTCTGGGAGAGAACCGCTCCAACTCCCACTGTAGAGGCATCCACCTCTAACTCGAACGGTCTGTCTACATCTGGCTGGGACAGAACTGGAGCAGACATAAAGGCCAGCTTGATCTTCTGGAAGGCCGCTAAAGCCTCTTCAGGCCAGTTGGAATGGTTTGCCCCTTTCCGAGTTAGGTTGGTAATAGGAGCGATGAGAGTGGAGAATCCCCGAATAAATTTCCTATAGTAGTTGGCAAATCCCAGGAATCGCTGAATAGACTTGAGAGAGTTTGGAATGGACCAATTGGCAATGGCTTCCAATTTTGTCGGGTCCATCTGAAGATCCGATCCGGAAATTATATATCCCAGGAAGGGTATAGAGGAAACTTCAAAGGTACACTTGGATAGTTTACCGTAGAGCCGGTTCTCACGAAGACGTCGGAGAACTTCACGGACTTGTAGACGATGAGAGGGAAGATCTTGGGAGAAGATGAGGATATCATCCAAATAAACTACAAGGTATTTATACAGAACATCACGAAAGATTTCGTTCACAAAGTGCTGGAACACTGCTGGGGCATTACTCAACCCGAATGGCATTACCAGGTACTCGTAATGACCATCTCGAGTGTTAAAAGCTGTCTTCCATTCATCACCACTCCGGATTCTGATGAGGTTGTAGGCACCGCGAAGATCTAACTTGGTGAAGATGCGGGCTCCTTTAACTCTGTCAAATAATTCGGTGATGAGTGGTAATGGGTAACTATTTTTAATGGTAATGTCATTAAGACCCCGGTAGTCAATGCATGGACGCAGTCCTCCATCCTTCTTTTTGACAAAGAAGAAGCCTGCACCAGCTGGTGATGATGAAGGACGGATGAATCCCTTCTGTAAATTTTCCCTGATGTAATCGCTCATCGCTTCCGTTTCGGGAACAGATAGTGGATAGGTACGCCCCCTAGGTGGCTTCTTGCCGGGAAGGAGATCGATGGGACAATCCCATTCTCTATGGGGCGGCAGGACATCTGCGGCTTTTTCACTGAAGACATCTGAGAAATCTTGATAAACCGCAGGAAGACTTGACTGTGTTTTGACTTCAGTAGATTTTACAGGACAGATTTGGGCTAGACAGGACTGATGGCAATGTGAACCCCAAGAAGAGAGTTGTAACGTTGACCAGTCAAACTGTGGGTTGTGTAGCTGGAGCCAGGGCATGCCCAACACGATCTCTTGGGTGGCTTGAGGAATGACTAGGAACTTAATTAATTCAGAGTGTAAGATCCCAACTCCCAAAACCACTGGTACAGTCTGGTGAGAGATATTCCCCTTGGGGATTCGGCTACCATCCACGGCGGTAATATAGACTGGGGAAGAAAGTTCACATACAGGCAAACAAAATTTATTTACCGCAGCTTGGGTGATGAAGTTTCCTGCAGCTCCACAGTCCACTAAAGCAGATACAGATTGAAGCCCAACTGAAGTCTCTAAAGTCACAGGAAGGATAAGATCTTGACTAGAAGGAGCTTGACTAGAAGATCCCAACTTGACTCCTCCTTTGCAAGTTAGGATCTGGCGTTTCCCGAACGCACTGTGCAGGAGTTAATCTGGTGGCCTGCAGCCGCACAATATAGACATAGTCTCTCTCTCATTCTTCTTGACCGCTCCTCAGGAGTTAGGCGGGACCTATTTATTTGCATAGGCTCATCAGAAGGTGGAGACTGGAACTGTACGGAAGGTATCATCCTTAATCTGCGGGGCTCACTCCGGGCACGTTCATTATTGCGTTCGCGGATGCGAGAGTCCAACTTGATACACAAAGAAATTAAATCAGACAACTGCTCAGGGAGATCACGGGTCGCCAGTTCATCCTTGATCCGATCCGAGAGTCCATGCCAGAAAGCTGCTACCAGAGCTTGGTTGTTCCACTGAATCTCTGCAGCCAACGTCTGGAACTGGATGACATATTGTCCCATGCTTCGGGTACCTTGACGAAGTTGGATCAGGTCTGCCGAAGCTGATGTTGCACGACCAGGCTCGTCAAAGATCCGTCTGAAGGTTGACACGAATTCTGCATAGTTGTTAATCAGAGGGTCGGCACGTTCCCACAGAGGAGACACCCAACTCAAAGCAGATCCGGAAAGTAGAGAGATGATGTAAGCAACCTTGGATCTAGACGTGGGGAAATTATGTGACAACAATTCAAATTGGATTTCACATTGGTTAAGAAACCCGCGACACAACTTTGGACTGCCATCATACTTGCTTGGCACGGGCAGGTGCAGACGTGACACTGGAGCTGATGCAGCCGGCATAGGAGAACTCACAGTACTGGCAGGTGCTGGAGTAACAGGAACAGAAGAAGTGTGTACACTAGGCAGGGATTGCTGTAGTGTATCTATCCGGGAGGACATCCCTTGCAGGAATTGGAACATCTGCTGCTGCGCAGCCTCTTGACCATCTAGACGGGAGACCAGGTTTTGCAAGGCCTCTGACCCCACACTCCGTCCACCATCCGAGTCCATCGTTCCTGGACTTACTGTCAGGTCAGGTCTTGTCTGTGTCCCCAGAGGGGGCGCTAGTGGGTCAGTGGAGGTAGATGGGAGAAAACGAGGAGGCTGGATGATGTTTCTGCGCATGAGCGCAATGGTATTTATTATACAGATGATAAATAATACGGCAGCAGAAATAATAATAAATGCAAGTGTCAATTATGCAGCGTGATAGCAGAAAGTCTATTGGAACAGAATGGATAATGACTTGAAGAAATGATAACCGGTAAAGATGATAAACAGATGAGAAGGTAACTTGTAGGAATTATTCTGGTATAGAAACCAGTGCAGGTTGAATCATGGAACTTAGCTGTGATGTTGAAGTATGGCAAACCTGATAGCAGAGGCAGGAGTCTGACTGTGTCCACAGTGCAGGTGGTGAAGCACTGACAGCGAGCAAGCTGTATCACAGGTGAGAGATGGAACACACCTGGAGTCAGTCTCTACTGCTAGGCTGAAGCACACCAGGTAATGATGGGTGTGAAGCCTAATGATGAATGCAGGTATTGCTGGGACTTGAAGTTCCACGGAGCTGAGTGAAGTAACCAGGAGTACAAAGTCTCTTGAGAATAGCCAGGTACACGGAGGAGACAGGAACCAGATCCTTTCACATGAGTCTCAGGAGTGACACAAAGTCCAGGATGCCTGCAGACTGAACCTGCAGCTACATATATACCCCTTGGTTAACAGTCATTGGTGGAGTGAGGAAAAGTGGGTGCGGCCAAGCACCGGATTGGCCGCCACATGCTGAGTATTGGAAGCTGTCATGGCGGCGCCCATGCCGCGGCCCAGCGGGAACGCGGCGCGCTACACGCCGCCGTCACAGGGGCGTTCTCAGGCCCATGATGGCGTCCGATGGCAGGGACGTGGACGACAGGTGACCGCAGGGAGCCAGGACGGAGTCCGCAGCGGCGGACAGATGTCAGCTTGGTGAGTCGATTCCTGACAGACACCCTTTATCTCTCCCTCTCTGTCTCTCACTGATGCTCTCACCCTCTCATTCCCCTCTCTCTTTCCCCTCTTTCCCTCCCCATCACACTCTCTCTCTCTTACTCCTGCTTACTCCCCTCTCTGTCTCTTACTCCTCCCACCTCTCTCACTCACACCCTCTCTTTCTCCCTGATGCCCAGTCTCTCCCCTCTCATCCCTTTCTTTATCTTTCTCCCTGACAACCTCTCTCCTTTTCTTGCGTCTCTCTCTTGCTCACATTCTCTATTTTTTCTTGAAGCCATCCTCTCTCTCTCTTTCTCGCTTCTCTATCTCTTTCTACCCCTGACACCCTCTTTGTCTCTCTCTCACTCCCCTTGCATCTTCCTCTTGCTCCCCTAAGTGGCATTGTAGGGGCATGGGGAAGGGGGGGAGCCTTTTCAAGATTTTGCTATGGGGCCCACACAGTTCTAGCTGTGCACCCGCATGTTACATTTAAAAAGAAAAAATATAAAAAATCCTAATTTGGTGACAGAACCAGTTCTTGACCTTGTGGATCTCAGGTCAAAAGTTTCTTTGGGTGCCCCCCATGTTTAAAAAATGGACAGTGCGTGCCGAAGGCGTGCAACTAAAATATAGGGGCATGGCTTAATGGGGAAGGGGCGTGATCACAGTATAGTAACAATTCACATTACACCGCACTGTAGTGTTCCTTATTCACATTACACCACACAGTAGTACCCCCCTTATACATGTTTACATGTTACACCATACAGTAGAGCTGATTATACAGTAGAGTCATTTGTACATGTTACGCTACAGTAGAGCCACTTATACACATTACGTTATAGTAGCGCTGCTTATACATGTTACGCCATGGTAGAGCACCTTATAGATGTTATGCCATGGTAGAGCTCCTTATAAACATTACACAACAGTAGAACTGCTATGGAAGTAGCTGTATTTAACTATTTACTTGCTTAATTCACATAAATTAAAAACACTGTGTATGCCCCGACTGACTTGACCTCACAACCCCCAATCCCTAAATAAAAAATTGTCCCAAATGTAACCTACCATAAACCAGATATCCTCCAAATCTCTCAATGAAAATAATACCCCAAAACTGCCCCCCTCTCAGATCTGACAATCTTCCAATGCCTCAATGAAAATAATGCCCCAAATGTGACCGCCCCCACAGATCTGCACTACCCCCCACAAACTCTTAATAAAAATAATGCACCACAACTGCCCCCCCCCCCCCCCCCCAATAAATAAAGAAATAAGTAAAAAATAAATAAAGGCAGAGAGATGTGCTGCAGCTCCCTGAGAAGCAGAATGAGTGGTGCTGCTGGGGCAGAGAGAGGTGCTGCAGTATGAAGGTAGAGAGAGGTGATGCAGCAGCTGGGACAGAAAGAGGTGCTGCAGCAGCTGGGGCAGAGAGAGGCGCTGCATCTTCCAGGAAAGAGAGAGATGTTGCAAAAGCTGGGGCAGAGAGAGATTATGCAGCAACTGGGGCAGACAAAGAGAGGTGCTGCTGCTGCAGCAGCAGCGGGGGCAGAGAGTGGTGCTGCAGGACAGAAGTAACCCTGTTGCAAATCTACAAGCACACGGTAAACCATACAAAGAGGACGGCAGAGCTCCAGCATGTGCTGGCTGTCAGTATCTCCTAATGTTGCCTCTGGCCTGCACCTTCCTAGTCTCCGAGTCAGTGTGCCCCCTCTGCCCCTCCTCCTCCTCCTGCTATGAGGCTACCTATACAGTGGCCAGCGGCACAGCTGGGGGAGGCGCGCCCTGTAACTTTTCCGCTCCTTGGAATTCCATTCCTGCTCCACCTGAGCCACCCTCGTTACGCCCCTGGTGCTGGCTACAGTGAAACCTAATCTAACATTGTTGCTGCTTCTGCTAGCAACAAATGTCATGGCCTGGGGGACTATTTAGTTGCCCTTGTGATTTCTGATACAATGGACACAGGACAGTTCCATTGTCAAAATAAACAAATAAATCAATTAACTAGGGTCTCAAAGACACCCCAACTGTCCATGCTTGGCCACAGGTGTCTTAATTAGTAGCTCATTCAATCTGATTTAACCATCTGTGCTGAGCCATGGTTATACATTACCTAAAACATGGACTATTGGGGTGCATTGAGGAACGCATTTGAGAACCTCTGGCCTAAGGCCCTTTCACTTCTCTTGCTTATTGGGCCTAATTCATACCTGATTGCTAGCAGGCGATCTTTGCACTGCTGCGAACAGATAGTCGCCGCCTACATGGGGAGTGTATTTTAGCTGTGCAAGTATGCGAACGCATGTGTAGCAGAGCTCTACAAACAGGTCTTGTCCAGTCTCTGAGTAGCCCAGGACTTACTCAGTCGCTGCAATCGCTTCAGCCTGTTCAGGACAGGAATTGACGTTATACACCCGCCCTGCAAACGCTTAGACACGCCTGCGCTTTTCCAAACACTCCTAGAGAATGGTCAGTTGCCACCCACAAACGCCTTCTCACTGTCAATCTCCTTGCAAACGCCCGTGCAAATGGATCCTTCGCACAAACCCATCGCTGAGCGGTGATCTGCTTTGTACCCGTGCGATGCGCCTGAGCATTGCGGTGCATACGCATGCGCCATTTATACCAGATCGCCCGCTGTACAAAAGCACAGCCTAGCGATCAGGCTTAAATTAGGCCCATTGTCTGCAAACTAACAGCAACAAGCGTCATGTGACTGTAGAAATGAAAGTATCATTGTGGTTGGACCACAGTTGCAGAAACTGTCTCTGCCTGAACCATATAAATAATTTGGATAATTATTTCAGCAAAACACATATTCTTCAAGACAAATCAATCATACAGCAGAAAGGCAGGGGAGTCGCTCAATTGTCTCTTGTCATAGAAGGTTAGAATTGAGTCAGTGAAAGTTGTTACAGATTTAATTGTTTTCTCCTGAAGATCAGACTGAAAACACTCAATTAGCAAGCAATTGGATACAAATGCTGCTCGTTAGACTATTTATAACTTTGATGTAATAATTTAGTCAGAAGTGTTTAGCTTTGAAACCATAGTGTCATTACATTCTTCATTTTGCTATCATTTCATTCCAGTTAATCAGGCATAAAATCATTATTAGCTGGAATCATATTAACATTTATTTCAACTATGTCATATTTTAATTAGATTCCTTAATCTTTATAGGAGTGATTATTAAATGGCAATTATAGCCATGGATGATGACTTTCTTTTTTTTCTTTTTCTTTTTTTTAGGAACTAGACGCTGTTATTTAGCTTATTATTTTTAAGTTCAGATAAGTTCATAAAAAGATGAGTTAGCGTTATTATTGCTGTTTGCAATATGTATCGTGATATCAGCATATATAGATTGTTTAAAGTATATTTCTCTTACGTCCTAGAGGATACTGGGGTCCACATTAGTACCATGGAGTATAGACGGGTCCACTAGAAGCCATGGGCACTTTAAGAAATCAATAGTGTGGGCTGGCTCCTCCCTCTATGCCCCTCCTACCAGACTCAGTTTAGAAATTGTGCCCAGAGGAGCCGGTCACGCTTTGGAGAGCTCCTGAAGAGTTTTCTACTTTTATTTTAAATGTTTGTTATTTTCAGTCAGGGCTGTTTGGCAACAGCGTGACTGCTTCGTGGGACTTAGGAGGGAGAACGGCCCAACTTCCTTAGAGTTAATGGTCCCATTTCTCTGCTGACAGGACACTGAGCTCCTGAGGGACACAGGACACTGAGCTCCATTCGCAAGCCACACCACGGCGCAGCGTACCCTCCCGCAGCACGCCACCACCCCCTAACAGAGCCAGAAGATGAAGAGTGGTGAGTACAACGACGGCGTCCGGGTTAGTGGGGCGCCGGTGGGAATGGCGACACAGGGGCTGGAGCGCAGCTCTGACTGCAGGCTGCACTTCAGGGGGCTCAGACAGACACACGCTAACGGTGTGTCCCGCTGTGAGGGGCGCGCTGAGCCTCCGCTGATGCCCACACTGGCCACAACGTACTAACAGGGTATTTAACTCTTGGTTAGACATTTTTTACCTCAGGGCCAGTATAAAAAAAAGGGGGAAGCTGCACGCCATTACAGGGGCAGGGCTTCACTCAGAGCTGATCCTACAGCTCTCCAGCGCCATTTCTCTCTGCGGCTCATACAGGCGCGCATTCCCAGGGACGCGCAGCTCCTCCACAAGGACTCCAAGTCTCCTCAGTGGTACCAGGGGGTCTTAGTAAAGAGGGGGGAGCAAGTTTAAGATTTTAACCACTACTAAGGTGCTTATTTCTGTGCAACGCAGCTAGGTTTTACCTTGCTAGAAGGGGCACTGTGTGACTGGCTCTGATTTCTGTGTTTCTCTGAGTACCCTGCCTACATATACTGAGGGGACTCACTACCCTGTACTCAGGATAGTGTTCACTCCCAGTCTAGTGTGGCTGAACCCCCATGGTTGGCCTCCATTAAAGCAGGGTTGCCTGACTTCCGGTTTCGGCATGGGAGAGTGAGCAGCTTCTCCCCACGGCTCCGCTCCCCGCACTGGCTCACACGACTACCCACCCTGTCAGCCCCACGCATTCACTGCTCCTGCTCCCCCCACCGCTCGGTAGCGACGATGGACAAATTTGTAGCGGTTCAAACGCCGCTGAAGCAGCATCCTACACCACAGCAGCAGCGTCAGGAGAAGCGGCGAGGAGACCACAACATGGCGCCGGACACTGAGAACGCCCAGGGGACGCCGGCGGCAAAGAAGCCGATCTCAGGCCCTGATTGCTCCCCCGTCAGAGACGCAGCAAGCGCAAGTATTTCCTCCCTGTCTTATGCAGACTTAGTATCTGCGATACAAACCACCATGTCACCTTTGCTTCAGAAAGCAGTGACTGACATTTCTGAACAAATCAGTCACCTCTTTAGCAGGGTGCAAGTAGCGGAAACACATATAGGAGAAAACATGGATAACATACACGTTTTGCAGTCATCAGTACGTAATTTGGAACTTGATAATAAACGCCTATCGGAAAAAATAGACAATATTGAAAACAGGACACGTAGAAATAATCTAAGGCTTTCTGGGTTGCCTGAGTCAGTAAAGGGCCAGCAGCTGGATCATTTTGTATATAACACACGTCCCAAACTGCTGCACATTGAAACAACTTGTGCTGACATGGTTATAGAAAGGGTCCATAGAATTGGTAACCTGACATCTCAAACATCACAAAGACCGAGAGTGGTGATATTTAAAACCCTAAATTTTCTACATAAGCAAGCCATTTGGTCGGCCTCCAGAAAGGTTAATATTCAGTGGGAAGGCTGTACCCTACACATATTCCAAGACTTTTCGGTTGAACTTTCCAGGGCCAGACGGTCTTTCTCAACAGTCTGCACTGCATTGGTACAAGCTAAACGCAAATTTTATATGATGTTCCCTGCAAGACAATTTTCACTGATTCTGGATTCCGTGACTTTACTAATGCTGATGACGCTGAAGCCTATATGAAGGAAGAAGTTGCCGGATGTGGCTCTGAGGACATTGCAGACTGTTCCACTGGATAGTCATTGCCCTCCCCCCCCCCCCCCCCTCCTAATGGATGTGAATATCAAGCAGTAATATGTTATTTTCTTACTGTTTTATATTTTTGTTAGATGCTTGCCTAATTCTCATTATGAGAGGGACGTAATAATGTATGATTAGGAGAGAGTTTTGCTGTCGCATTCAAAATCCTAATTTGGGGAGGAGTATGTTTCAATTGTTACAATTATTTCAATTACTTGATTCCTTTGAATATTAGAATATTCATAGCTGTGGGTTTTCCGTAAATTTTACTGTTCTTATAGTTGTGGGTTGGAGCGGGGAGTTGGACCTAGCCGCTCTGTTTTGGTTGTGAGGATTATCACAACATGTCTATTAGGTGCACTCTGGATAGTGCTGACTCTAGACTATTGCTGGAAGTTATTGACTACTTTAAAATCATCTGCTCAATTTATGTTTTCATGTGTGTCTTTGTCTCTTCCCCTCCTTATGTTTCTTTCCCTCCCCATCCCTGGTTTGAGGTGCTTTGTAACCCGCAAATATCTATTATTTTTATGATGTTCAAATGTCGCTTAAGATAGGTTCCCTCAATATACAAGGTATTCACACGCCAGCGAAGCGTAGGAAATTGTTCACGTATCTCAATAAGCAAGCTATAGATGTCATTTGTCTGCAGGAAACGCACTTGATGCCCACTGAAGTGCAAAAGTTACAAATGATGGGTTGGTGTATTTTGGGCTCTGCTTCTTTAAATGCTAAATCCTGTGTAGTGGCAATGTTAGCGAAAAAATCTCTGAATGCTCAGGTGTCTTCAATATATGCAGATCTTTAGGGCAGATTTGTGATAGTTGGTATAAGTGTTGGGAGTCATGTTTTCACTATATGCAATGTATATGCTCCTACTCAGTATAAGAAGTCTTTTTTTATTGCATTAATGTCCAAATTGCATACATATGATTCTACTACATTATATAACTTCCCAATACATGGACAGGTCTCCTGCTCCGAGACATATGTCATCCCTACCTAAAATTGGTGTACCCTATCTGGCTAAATCTTTCAATTTGGTAGACACTTGGCGAGCTCTTAATCCCACAGACAGGGAATTTACCTGCCTGTCTCTGACACATAATACCTGGTCTCGGATAGATTACATACTGATTCCAGAACCTTGTTTCCCTTCCCTTATTTCAGCCTCCATAGACCCCCCAATTTTATCTGACCATGGACTGGTATGTATTATTTTGGACCTTGGAAGGTCTACTAAAAGCACACCCTAGTGGAGATTCCCCTCGCATTTATCTCAATCCCCAACGTTACGTGACAAACTTCTTTCCACATGGAAAGATTATAGCTCCTCGAACGCAGCTGTTGCTACGTCCAACCCCCCCATTTATTGGCAGGCTGCGAAAGCTGTACTTAGAGCGAGGTGAACTGATGTCTTACGTCTCTCATATTAAGAAACAGCAAAAACATACCTATCTTGATCTGCAGACGCATTTCAACTGTACAAATTGGCCCCTTCAGCTGAAACTAAAACTAATTACCAGAAAGCTAAACTACTTTACAATGAATTTCTTCAGTCGAATGGGTATAAATACATGTTTAACGTTCATTCTAAATTTTATAAGTTTGGAAAGAAAGTGGGCAGATTGCTCACTGGTCTTCTGCAGGGCCCTAGGCAGCGAACTACAGTTCACCCCCTTTTATCAAAGACAGGACATCTCACTACCTCTGATGCTCAGATTGTGGATGTTATGAGGGATTTTTATGAAAACTTATACGCTACCCCAGAGAGTAACCCAACTGGCTCATCTCCTTATATTTCTTCCACTGCACCCCTTTCACCTTCACAGCCCCTTTCATATTGGAATTCGTTATCTTTACCTCAAGTACCTGACTTACTGGCTCAAAAATTAGTTGCACCTGTTACACCTACGGAGGTCTCATGGGCTATAGGGAAATTGGCATTGTCTAAAGCACCGGGACCGGATGGCTTTTCTAACGAGTTTTACAAACTCATGGCCCCCCAAATTATACAACCACTGACAGATTGTTTCAATTTTATCATAAAGTAGGGCTCCCTACCGTTATATTTTTCAGATGCTGTAATAAAGGTTCTCCCAAAACCTGGACGTGACCTTGCACAACCCGGCTCATACAGGCCGATCTCTCTCCTTAATACTGACTATAAAATCCTTACGAAAATAATGGCGGAGAGACTGAAGCCCATCTTGCCTTTAATCATTCATAAGGACCAGACGGGATTCATCTCTGGACGTCATTCTATGGTCAATGTCAGACGTGTGCTTGCAGCTATACAACATGTTAACTCAGCCTCCTCCCCCCCCCTCCTCCTCCTCTAATTCGGTGCTGACATTAGATGCAGAAAAGGCTTTCGACTTAGTTTTATGGCCTCAGTTATTTCGAACCCTGGAAAATTTTGGTTTCCTCCCTCTTTTATGGGTTTACTAAGTACTTTATACTCCTCCCCTCAATCGCAAGTAGCCTGCAATGGTATTCTTTCCTCCCCCTTTGTTTTAGGTAGAGGGACACGTCAAGGATGCCCACTTTCCCCCCTCCTCTTTGCGATTGCCATAGAACCTCTTGCTGTTGCTGTCCGTATTTCGCCTATCATATAGGGTATCACTATTCACTCTGAAGAACTAAAGATAGCCCTTTTTGCGGATGACACCCTAATATTTCTTTCTAACCCTATTCATTCACTACCTGCTCTGCTTAAACTCATAGAGTCATTTGGGTTGCTCTCGGGGTATAAGGTTAATTTAACAAAATCAGAGATATTGCTGCTTGGAGGTACTACTTCTGATTTTCTGGAGGATCTTCATATTCCACTCTCTATAGCACATTCTTCCTTTAAATATTTAGGCGTTCAGATATGTTCTAATTTATCGCAGCTTTATGTATCCAATTTTTCGAAGGTAATAACTCAAATTGCCACTAAGTTGGAAGCATGGTCTGAACTCCCTGTATCCCTACTGGGAAGGATAGCAATCATTCAGTCAATTATCTTCCCAAAAATCTTATATTTTATGCAGATGTTGCCTATTGCCTTGCAGAGACTTCATATAGCTAGACTAGATACTTTATTTTCAAAGTTCATCTGGCATAATAAACGGCCTCGTATTGCCTAGGCTAAAATGAAAACTCCTAAGGCAATGGGTGGGCTGGGATGCCCAGATTTAGCGTCATATTCGTTGTCCATATTTTTTAGATATATAAGTGATTGGATGTTGAATAACAATACATATACTGACTCTGACCTAGATCGAGCTATATTCCACCCATTCGCACCTGGGGCGTTGCTTCAAACTATACAATCTAATATCCCAGCGAGGATAAAAACGCACATCTTGTTTAAAGACACATATCATTCATGGCTCTTGATCAACAAATGTTGTCACAGAAACCATCACTTATCTTGCTATATACCTCTATGGGGTAATCCATCTTTTACTCCATCACTGACGAATTCTCTGTTTCGCTTTTGGAAAAGTAAGGGATTAGATTCTTCACATAAGGTTTTTAACCCGGGAGGGATTATATTTGAATTTCATATTTTGTCCCGTCAATATCAATTACCCTATACGCATAGGTTTATGTATTTTCAAATGAGACACTACCTCACCATTATTAAAGCACCTACCCTATCTACCTTACCTCCAACTATCACTTTATCAACTATTGATTCTGTAGATCATTTGCTGCATTACCTGCAGACTAGGAAATACAAACTTAAATTATTACACACACTACTTATGCAGTCCTGTTATGATAAGCATCCGCAGTGGGAATTGCTACTCCACAAATGGAAAAGAGACATCTCGTCTGTAATGACGTTGGAAGATATTCTTTCCTACCAACCGATGTCTCTCAAAGTCTTACAGTCTAGTTATTTACAGGAAGTGGCAATACGCACTCTCTATAGGCCTACATCACCCCTCATCAGAGACGTCATATGTCTGCTGACGAGGATGGCAGCTGTGTCAAATGTGGAAAAACAATTGCTAATTTCTCACACTGTATGTGGGATTGTTTTAAATTAAGACGATTTTGGTGTAAAGTAATTTATTTTCTCAACTCTATCTTTCACACACAATTTCAGCCTGACCCCTTAGCTTGTATGGGACTAAACTACAATTCCTGGTCTTTTCTCTCTATCAAATCACCAGGATTCTCACTCTTAATTACAATCCTAACGATTGCTAGAAAATGTATTTTAATACACTGGACTCAGAAATCAGCTCCACAACTGGCGGAAGTAAAGCAGAAAATGTTACAGATTTTGTATTTCGATAGAAAATATGCACGATTAGATATGCAGTCTGGCAGACATAAATTTTTACAGAAATGGTCATTGTTTATTGATATCCTTGATGCACACACACAATCGCACATTCTAACTTTGTAATTGAAATTACTCTGTTCCTAATGCTGGCTCATCACTAGTGTCGCAGGATCATCACTAGCATTGCAATGATGATATATGACTAATCGAACTCATCTTAAACTGTGGACAGCATGTACTTCTTTCTATTATTTTCTTTTACAATTAAGCACCTTTACCTTATCCCCCCCCTCCCCCCTCCATGCCTTGTTTTGTCTTGTCTTTGTATGTCTGACATGTCCTGTTTACTAGTTGTTTAGAGGTCATTCCTCCTTAGCTGTCACTACTATACCTGTTTATGCTGAAGTGTCCCATTTTTTAGGCAATTCTTTTTGCTGATGTTACTGAGAAGATCCTGAAGCATCACAACATTTTCTCTTTCTTTCCTTCACAGTAATGGGACCTCATTGTCACTTTTGGACACTTTGTACTAATTGCTCTAATTGTCCTCATTGTCTCTTTTGCATAATGCTACCACTTTGTATTCTATGGTTGCATTCGCTACATTTTATGCATTTCATGTTTTTCATGTACATGTCTCTTTATCTAAAAATTTAATAAATATATTTCTGAAAAAAAGAAGAAGCAGGGTTGCCTATTTTAAATAGCTCCTCTTCGGGAGAAGCACGGAGAAGAGACGCAGCAGGAGGACATCAGAGGGCGGGGCCAGGCTGTGACATCATTAAGCCTCACCCCCACATTGGGAAACGCTGCGATTCGCAGGTCCGCAGGAAGGGGGCGGGGCTAAAATTACATGATTCGTTTCATTTTAACCCCATCCCACGGACTCGTGAATATGGCAGTGTATCTTTTCATCCTGCCCGCATCACTAGGGTGTGAGCAGGATGCGGGAGACCTGCCTACTCTTCCAGGGGTGTGGGGGGCTACCCCAAAAAATGGGAGCCTCCCACAGCTTCCGGGAGAGTAGACAAGTATGCATTAAAGGGATGATTTCAAATATTTCTGCTAAGCTGTCTCATACTGAGAATGAGACAAAATTCTTACGGCAGTCTATGGATGACCTGATAAATAGAGATTCAGCTCCCATGCCTGCGCCCCACAATCTTGCCATTTGCCCACAAAAGCGTACTCTGACTCAAATCATGCAGGGTGATACTGATCCTGACACGTCGGATCCAGAGGAGCGTGAAGTGGATGCGGGTGGGGGGGTGCTGTCCTGTCACAGGGTATACAGGCCCTTACTGAGGCTGTCAGATCTGTCCTACATATTCCTGACAAGACTGAAGATGTAGAAGAGGAGTCTTAATTTAACACTAAAAAGAAATCCTCTGCTACTTTCCCCGCTTCAAAAGAAGTAAATGCCCTGTTTGAAGAGATGTGGGTGAACCCTGACAAAAAGTTTCAGATCCCTAAAAGGCTGATTTCTTCCTTTCCCTTTCCTGCGGAGGATAGGAAGCATTGGGAAAGCCCGCTGATTGTGTACGCATCAGTGTCCAGGTTGTCACATAAGATAGTCTTTCTGGTTCCCGGGGCCGCGTCCTTAAAGGACACAGCTGACCCCAAGATTGAGACCACTCTCAAATCTTTATACACTGCGGCTGGGGTGGCCCAGAGACCCACTATTGCTTGTGCATGGATCACTAGGGCCATTGCTAAGTGGTCAGGTAACCTAATTGACGGTTTAGATTCCTCACCCAGGGGGGAGATTATTTTACTCCTACAGAATATTCAGGATTCTGCTAACTTTATGGTGGAGGCCTTAAAGGAAATTGGTTTGCTCAACACATGCACCACTGCCATGGCAGTGTCAGCACACAGAGGCTTGTGGCTATGCCAGTGGACTATGGATGTGTATTCCAGGAAAGGCGTGGAAAGCCTACCATTCACGGGTGAGGCTCTTTTTGGAGATGCACTGTATACGAGAATATCCAAAGCTACGGCGGGTAAGTCTACATACCTTTCTTCCGCAGCAACCCCAGCTAGGAAAACCCACTCTGCTCCAACTCTGCAGTCCTTTCGGACTGTAAACTTTAAAGGAAAATCCAAGGGTTCTTCTACAACCTTCTGAAAGGGTTAAAGCTCGTCTCTGCTTCACATGTCATAGAATTGTTTGTGTTACAGAACTGTTTGTTCCAGTACATTTTTGCTACTGTCTTTGTCTGTTATCTTTTTATACCGTGTGAATAACTTTTCTTTTTGAGTACAAACTTGCCCATATATGTATATCCTTCCGCTGCGGCAGTTCCTAGCCAATCATGTTATGTTAACCCCCTTTTGTGTTCTGTCCAATTAGTTATTGACTTGGGACATACACGCCCTAAATCCTTTCTTTTATATACTTTTGTTAAACAAACAATAAACAGTGTGAATCTTTACTGCTTGTGTTTTGCATGTTACTTGTAGCATAAGGTTTACACTCACGGACGTCTAAGAGACTATCACATCGAGGGTTAAAGAATAGAGGAGTAATCCTTACAAGTGGGTGCTCGGCCGGGATTCAGTTGATCGTCCCCGGACCGATAAGATAGAGAATTTATTGTCTGTCTTTGCCATACGGGATTGCGGTCATACACTGAAGCTGAATCCGTGTCAGTGTTCTGGGAACACGTGACCTAACATCTTTAATGTCTGGGACTTAAAGATACGTCTGAGAAGTGACCAGGGGTCCAAGCGCAATTCTCCAAAGACGTTAGTATCTGGGATACTTAAAATAGACCTGGGAGTCTATACATAACGTAGATTTTACCTCGATTTGATTGTCTACTTATTATGTTATGGCCATAACAGATATTAGAGTATAAGTTTCATGTATTCAGCTTGACGGGTGGTAAGTGCACGTCTGTTGAATACCCTTATAACTTTCTTGCTTCCTATCACAATACGCTGCATTTCCAAGTCCCTGTACGAGTGGTGAGTAAACGTACAGATTATTACTATCGATTGTTTTGTTAAAGTACTATGCAGATGATATTGTGATATTGTCAATAACTAATTAACTGGTTAGCTGATGCATGCATAGAAAGTTGTTGGAAATTGTGTTTTTACTATGGGCTCTGGTCAGAGTAAGAAAACTGTATACCCCCCCTCCCCTACCCGGGGAGACATGTAAAGAATACGTGGCCCGTAATTCTACCTCTGATTATTATTTGATTGATCCCTGGGTGGATAATTTAGCAGGGTGGACAAAGAAAGCAGGATAGGACCCATTCCCACGGGAAGGCAGTAATTACCCTTTCTATATGGATATGGTTAAAGGTCTTTGTTTAGGGGACAGGGAAGCCTGGCCGTGGTATGATCATGATCCACAATGGGATATGACATATATGCGGGCCGGGGGTGAGCAGTGGCTGACCATAGCGCCCTATTGGTATGATAAATCCATCAATAAGAAACAAAGGAGGATTAAAAATATCAGTTCCCAACAGCACAGAAAAGGAGGAAGTGAGAACCTGTAAATCTTTGAAAACCCTCTCGCCTCCCCCTTACAGCCCAATATATCCTGCTCTTAAAGACACAGATCTCTTAGCAGCAGTAACCCTTTCACAACAGATGGGATCGCCTCCACCTCCACTGCTAGAAAATGCGTCCACTAGCTCTATCCCTAACGCACCAGTAACCCAGAGTTTAGATAATAGTATAATAACCTCCCAGCCCACATCCCTTAAACAACCAGCCACCCGCCGCACAGCCGATTCCACTATCGCTGCCGAGGGCTCCTTCTCCCCCCATGTCACTCGAGGAGGAACTGAATTCTCTGACGGCGGTGAAGCTTCTTCCACCACCGTTGCCCTCCACTTACCCTTTATGACAGTGGGAGACCAAATGTTAATAAAACCCATTGAAATAGAAGATTTAGACAGGATAGTAAAACACTGTCCCAAGCCTACCGTTACCCCCGATGGCTGTATATCTTATTTGCGCAAAGCTTGCAAAGGACGCAGCTATACACAAGAAGACATGAGGCTGATTATAGATGGTGTAATCGACCACTATAATGGATGGGATTGGACAAAGGTCCCTGCCATCCACACACCTGCTGCACAAAATAGTGCCGCTACCTACACCCTCAACACACAGACAGGTATCGAGAATATGTGGAAGGAAATTGATACACATATGAAGGAAGTCTTTAAAACCCGTGCTTCTTTGCCTGTCGCTGTAGCTTGTAAACAGAAGCCTTCAGAGTCTGTTACTGAGTTTTGGAAAAGGTTTAAGGACTGTTGGACAGATGACGCTGGCTTACCTTTGCTTAACTCGGAAAGCTTACTCATTTCCACCTTCATTAACAACCTTCTACCTTCTGTCATAGTTTCTGTTAAGCAAAGCGTCTCTTCCTGGACTTCTGATAGTACGAAAGATTTTGAAAAACATCTGTATGAGAAAGAGGCTGCAGGGTGTTTTGATGTAAAGAAACCTGCACCCACTCATAACTATCAGAACTCCAGACGCTTTGACAGACAGAACCAACCCCGCAGTCAGGGAAGATTCCAAAGACCCCAACATAAATCACCTACAGGAGACATGGCCGGCAAACGGCACACCTCCTGTTACAACTGTGGCCAGGATGGTCACTGGGCAAGAGATTGCCCCCAGCCCCCTCAGACACCTCGACAGCCTGCTCTGAATCCTGCCCCCCAACAACACCCCCGCCCACGCCATGACAACCCTCTCTCTGATCATGTACGTTTCAGAGTTGACTGGCAAGACCCCGCGCACTGACGGGGCCCGGAGGAGGGTATCCCAGCCTTTATTCAACTCACCCGTCATTGGAAAGATTCACCTCTGCTGCCACTTATTATAAATGGAAGTAAAATTCCCTTTTTAGTGGACAGCGGTGCAACAACCAGTGTTTTGTGTTCTGACCTATATGATGGTGATTTGGAAAAGACTGCTCCTTCAATGGGAATCAATGGGATACCCACCAATGCCTACCTAACCAAGGCCCTCTCTGTCTCCACAACAAAGGGGTTGCGCATGGGCAAACATAGGTTCACAGTCATACCTGAGTGCCCCATCAACCTACTAGGTAGGGACCTGCTTAGCAAACTTTCCATCTCTATTCTGCCCTCACCTACTGGTACTGGGTTGGATATTGAATCCCCTCATTTTCCAATTTGGGAAATGACTACCAACATGCCTGACCTAGCCCAAGTAAACCCCGCTCTTTGGTCAGAAGGTCCATATGACACTGGCCTAATCTCATGCACACCATATAAAGCCAATCTCAAACCCAACTCACAACCTGTTTATCAAAAGCAGTATCCCCTCTCACCAGAAAAGATAGAAGGTCTCCGCCCCATGATACAGCAATTCTTACAACAGGGTATTCTCAGACATATTGTATCACCATACTGTACTCCTGTAAACCCTGTTGCCAAAGCTGATGGCAGTATAAGATTTGTACAAGATCTCAGAGCGATCAATCAGTTAATAGTCCCAATTGCACCAATTGTTCCAGACGTAAACTCACTCATTTCTGCAATCCCTGCAGATGCTGCGTTCTTCTCTGTAATTGATTTGAAGAATGCCTTTTTCAGCATACCTGTAGATTCACAGACACAATTACTTTTTGCCTTTTCTTTTGAGGGTAAACAACTTACCTGGTGCAGATTACCCATGGGCTATATTGACTCACCCGTTGTCTATAGCATTGTACTCCAGGCCACATTGAGGCCCTGGCAACCTCACCATGGTTCAGTCCTGCTACAGTATGCAGATGATCTGCTGCTCTGTAGTCAAACTGAGGAGGCCTGCCGAGAGGATGGTGTTTCATTACTAAACTGGCTTTGTGAATGTGGACACAAGGTGTCCAAAACAAAAATGCAATGGTGTAAAAAGCATGTTGATTACTTAGGTTTTGTGCTCACTCAGGGAGAGAGGAAAATCAGTCCACAACGCATACAGTCTGTATTGGGCCTGGTCACCCCAACTACCCAGAAGGAACTACTGTCCTTCCTGGGTATGGTAAATTACTGCAGACAGTGGATATCTGATTGCTCCTATTATGATAACATTTTGAGACAAGCCACACTGAAGGACAAACCTAAAACTGTACAATGGTCACAAGAAATGTTAACTGCATATGAAAGTTTAAAATGTATGTTGATGAAAAGTCCGGCACTTGGCCTCCCCAATTATGTACTACCTTTCCATCTATATGCAAGGGACAATTGTAAAACCATGGCGGGGGTGCTCACACAGTTTCATGGAGGGAAGTTGCGCCCCGTGGCATTTTTTTCCAAAGTCATGCCAGTGTCTGTGCAAGGTATGCCTGCCTGCCTCAGGGCTTTGGCAGCCTGTGCAATGGTTGCAGAAATGGCCACTACCCTCACTTTAGGCCACACCACAGTACTCCACACCACACATGATGTCCTGGCAATACTTAAAGGCTTACACACACAGCACATGTCAGCACAACGCCTTAGTGGATATGAAGTACTTCTTTTGGGCAACCCTACACTTAACATCAAGTACACTGCCAGTTCTTCTGGCCCTACACCCATTCTCAATGCCCTTTTAGGCTTGAAAGGTCCCGAGGATGAACCACCCGACCTGCATGACTGTGCTGCTTCCATTGAAGCTGAAACTTCTCCCAGACTTGACATGTCTCCCGTTCCCATACCAGGCGCAGACATAGTTTTTGTTGACGGCTCCTGTAGTAGGCCCAATGACAATACATACCAAGCTGGTTATGCCATTGTCACCCTCCCTGACACTGTATTGGAAGCCCTGCCAATACCTTATCAGTCCGCGCAAGCTGCAGAACTCATTGCACTCACTAGAGCATGTCAGCTCTACCAGAACAAGCCTGTTACCATTTACACTGACTCCAGATACGCCCACGGCGTTGTTCATGACCATGGGGTCATTTGGCAACGCCGTGGCTTTCTCGGGGCAGATGGTAAAGGTATCTCGCATGCGCAGCTCATCTCTGATCTGTTACATGCCATTACCCTCCCTTCTGACATTGCCATTATCCACTGCAAGGCACATACTGGCGGCAAGGATAATATCTCCCTTGGCAACGCCCTTGCAGACACTACTGCTAAACAAGCGGCCCTACAGCCTACTGCCCATTCTCACATGGCAGTCATGGCCCCTCCCTCCCTTGACAACGTCCATCTGCTCACTCAACTTCAAGCTGCTGCGACTAATACTGATCTCTCCGACTGGACTTACCCAATTCTGCAGAAAAATCCTAAATCAGGATTAATCTGCAAAGAGGGGAAACCCTGTATACCCCAGTCCAGTGCCCCTTTGCTCATTGCCCATTACCATGGTGTTGGTCACCATAGTAAAGCCACAACACTCCTCCTACTAACCAAGGATTTTTATGTTACTGAGGCCAAAACACTTGTGGACCAATATGTTAGCAGATGCATCACCTGCCTCAGGAACAACCCTAACAACCCTAATAAAGCGAAACACCAGCATCTTGAATACCCCACCACCCCTTTTACACACTTACAAATTGATTTTACCCATATCCCTGGTACAGGTAAACAAGAATATGCCCTGGTCATTGTAGATATGTTCTCTCGCTGGCCAGAAGTATTCCCAACTAAGTCAGAGGATGCTAAGACAGTAGCTAGAATCCTAACACAGGAAATCATCCCGAGATGGGGATGCCCATTGCAGATAAATAGCGACAAAGGCACAGCCTTTACAGCCAAAGTCACACAGGCCCTAGTGAAGGCCTTGCAAATAGAATGGAAGTTTCACATCCCGTACCACCCGCAGAGTTCAGGGGTCGTAGAAAGAATGAATAGGACCCTCAAAGACAAACTAAGGAAGGCCACAGGAGGTACCTTCCACAAATGGAAGCAAGTCCTCCCTATCATCCTAGCAGAAATTAGGATGACCCCACAGAAAACCCTAGGGTACTCCCCTTTTGAGATATTGATGGGTAGGCCTTTTCCCACCCCATGGGCAAAAAAACCGTTGATAATACAGGAAGGAGATCTAGAACTTATAAGGGAAGAGTATGTCAGGGCCCTCATAACCAAACTTGATGAGATTGAACATGATGTTGTTTGTAAAAATCCTTTGAACCCACAGGAACCAACACACCCTTTCAAGGTTGGAGACAGAGTCGTGGTAAAGGTGCTCCCCAGGAACAAGAGCCCAGGAGACTTTACCTATGGTCCCGAGACAGAAGTCGTAGCAGTGACCAGAACAGCAGTCCTGACTGACGAGGGGCCCACTTGGATTCATGCATCCCGAGTAAAGAAAGTTCCCAGACCAGACCTTGAAGAAGAAGCAAGTGATTCCAGCGAGGTACTAACGGGGGCAGACAGCCCTGACCTCCAACAAGGAGAAGATGGAGGTCTAGAAGGAAACAATTAAATGAGAATCATATTATATAGATTAATGATTCTAAGAGGGGAATGAAAGGGTTAAAGCTCGTCTCTGCTTCACATGTCATAGAATTGTTTGTGTTACAGAACTGTTTGTTCCAGTACATTTTTGCTACTGTCTTTGTCTGTTATCTTTTTATACCGTGTGAATAACTTTTCTTTTTGAGTACAAACTTGCCCATATATGTATATCCTTCCGCTGCGGCAGTTCCTAGCCAATCATGTTATGTTAACCCCCTTTTGTGTTCTGTCCAATTAGTTATTGACTTGGGACATACACGCCCTAAATCCTTTCTTTTATATACTTTTGTTAAACAAACAATAAACAGTGTGAATCTTTACTGCTTGTGTTTTGCATGTTACTTGTAGCATAAGGTTTACACTCACGGACGTCTAAGAGACTATCACATCGAGGGTTAAAGAATAGAGGAGTAATCCTTACACCTTCCGAGGCGGTAAAAGTAAACCCAGAAAACCCGCTGCTGCAGGTTCTCAGAGACAAACCTCCGGATCTGCTTCCTCAATGCCTTCAGCATGATGGTGGACCGCATCCACTCCAGAAGCAGGTTTGACTTTGCAGGCAGCGATTCAAAAACTGGTACGAACTCAGGTCATTGTTCCAGTTCCAAAACACATACAAACAAGGGTTATTATTCTAACCTGTTTGTAGTGCCAAAACCGGATGGTTCGGTAAAGCCCATTTTAAACCTCAAGTCACTGAACCTGTTCTTATGGGTGTTCAAGTTCAAAGTGGAGTTTCTGAGAGTGGTGATCTCAGGTCTGGAGAAGGGGGAATTCCTGGTGTCTCTCGACATCAAGGATGCGTATCTTCACATTCCAATTTGGCAGCTTTATCAGACATATCTAAGGTTTGCCCTGCAGGACTGTCACTACCAGTTTCAAGCCCTGCCATTTGGCCTCTCCACAGCACCGAGGGTTTTCACCAAGGTGATGGCAGAGATGATGTTTCTCCTCCGCAAACAGGGAGTGAACATCATACCATACCTGGATGACCTGCTAATATAAGCACCTTCCAGGGAGAGGTTGTTGGACAGCATTGCCCTCTCAATCAGACTTCTCCAGGATCACGGGTGGAAATCCTACCTGGAACCAACACGGAGGCTTCCGTTCCTAGGAATGATCCTGGATATGGAGGAACAAAAGGTGTTCCTACCCTTAGAAAAGGTATTGGTAATCCAGTCAATGGTGCGGGATGTCCTAAAACAAACCTGGATATCGGTGCATCTGTGCATTCGCTTTCTGGGGAAGATTGTAGCCTCTTACGAGGCTCTGCAGTACGGAAAAGGTTTCATGACAGGCCATTCCAGCTGGATCTGTTGGACAAATGGTCCGGATCACATCTTCACTTGCACCAGAGCATACGACTGTTGCCAAAAGCCAGGATTTCTCTTCAGTGGTGGCTCCAGACTTCTCACCTGACTGAGGATAAACAGTTCGGGATTCAAAATTAGATTCTGCTAACTATAGATGCAAGCCTCAGAGGTTGGGGAGCAGTCACCCAAGGGGAACAGTTCCAAGGAAAATCAAGTCAGGAAGCCATTCTTCCGATCAACATTCTGGAATTAAGGGCCATATACAACGCCCTTCTACAGGCATTGCATCTTCTTCAAGATCAAGCCATTCAGGTTCAGTCGGACAACGTGATGGCCGTAACATACATAAACCCACAGGGCACAACAAAGGTGGTCTTTCCGAGTTGTTCGCTCTGTAATTTTCTTCGCATCGCACTGATTTTCCTCTAATTGCGCATGCGCAATGTTTGCACTGCGACTGCGCTAAGTAAATTTGCTATGCAGTTAGGTATTTTACTCACGGCATTACAAGGTTTTTCTTCGTTCTGGTGATCGTAATGTGATTGACAGGAAGTGGGTGTTTCTGGGCGGAAACTGTCCGTTTTATGGGAGTGTTTGAAAAAACGCTACAGTTTCTGGGAAAAATGCGGGAGTGGCTGGAGAAACGGAGGAGTGTCTGGGCAAACGCTGGGTGTGTTTGTGACGTCAAACCAGGAACTACAAGCACTGAACTGATCGCACTGGCAGAGTAAGTCTCGAGCTACTCAGAAACTGCACAGAGAAGTCTTTTCGCAATATTGCGAATCTTTCGTTCGCAATTTTGAGAAGCTAAGATTCACTCCCAGTAGGCGGCGGCTTAGCGTGTGCAAAGCTGCTAAAAGCAGCTTGCGAGCGAACAACTCGGAATGACCACCAAAAAGCAGAGCTGCAATGTTAGAGGTAACAAAAATTCTCCTGTGGGCAGAAAGACACGCGCTGGTGCTGTCGGCAATCTTCATTCCGGAAATAGACAACTGGCAAGCGGACTTCCTCAGCAGACACGACCTCCATCTTTGAGAGTGGGGCCTTCACCCGCAGGTGTTCGAGTCCTTGACCAGTCTCAATAAGAAGCTAAAGCACTATTGTTCCAGGTCGAGGGACCCACAAGCAGTAGCGGTGGACACTCTGGTGACTCAACGGGTTTACCAGATGGTTTACGTGTTCCCACCTCTTCCACTGATCCCAAGAATTATCAAAAGATTAAAAAGGGAAAAGGTTCAAGCGATTCTCATTGCTCCTGAAGGGCCTGGTACACGGTTCTACTGGAGTTTGTGAGAAAAGAATTGTATAGTAGGCTGCGCTGTGATGCAAAGCTGCTCAGGTTGTTTGGAGGTGAGTTGTGGGGTTTGGAGGACCCGTGGCCTTTGCGAGAGGATCTTCTGCAACAGGGGCCGTTTGTCTATCAGGACTTACCGCAGCTACGTTTGACGGCATGGAAGTTGAACATCAGATCTTAGCCCGGAAAGGCATTCCGAACAAGGTTATTCCAACCCTGATCCAAGCTAGGAAAGGGGTAACATCTAAACATTACCACCGTATTTGGAAAGAATATGTCTCGTGGTGTGAAAACAGGAAATTTCCTGCAGTGGAATTTCAACTGGGACGTTTTCTCCTTTTTCTACATTCAGGTGTGGATGTGGGCCTACGTTTGGGCTCCTTGAAAGTCCAGATTTTGGCCTTGTCCATTTTCTTCCAGAAACAATTGGCTTCCCTCCCTGAGGTTCAGACATTCTTGAAGGGGGTTCTGCACATCCAACCGCCCTTTGTGCCTCCCAAGGCACCTTGGGATCTTAACGTGGTGTTGCGGTTTCTGCAATTGGACTGGTTTGAACCTTTACAGGAGGTTGACATTAAGTTTCTTACGCGGAAGACTGTTACACTGTTGGCCTTGGCTTCTGCAAGGCATGTGTCCGAACTGGGGGCGTTGTCTCACAAAAGCCCCTATTTGGGTTTTCATGAGGATAGAGCTGAATTCAGAACTCGTCAGCAATTTCTTCCTAAGGTGGTGTCTGTGTTTCATATCAACCAACCTATTGTGTTTCTGGTGCTTACTGACACCTCTGCTACCTCAAAGTCTCTGGATGTAATGAGGGCTTTGAGGATCTACACGAAGAGGACAACTCGTCACAGAAAATCTGATTCGCTGTTTCAGTGGCGTTAGTTCGTCCCAGTTGCCCGGAGGCAAGATAAATATTGGTGCCCCCCATATTTCCTATATTAAGATAAATAAATGTATGTGTGCGTGTGTGCGTGCGTGCGTGCGTGCGTGCGTGTGTGTGTGTGTGTGTGTGTGTGTGTGTGGAGTGTTCTGAAAAAAATGTATATACTGTATTTATACATTTAATTGTCTTTTATTTTAAATCACACAATTCTTAGCAGTCATACCCAGGATTAGAACCCATGACCTGTTACACTGACAGCAGACACTTTACTGATGGAGCTATTTGCTCCTGTATGGGAAGCATGAGAATTCTAACTATAGAAAGTTACGTGTAATTGTCAGAGAAGTATCTTCATATAGTTAAAATTCTCATATTTCCTATACAGGAGCAAACAGCTTCATCAGTAAGGTGACTGCTTCCAGTGTAATACAGATGTATCCACATACATCTTTGCTATATCCCGCCATGTATGGCACGGTTTTGCATGCCATAGACTCAGATATTTAGCCATGCCTTGTGATTTTTCTTGATTTGCTTCTTTAAATGTTACTTTATACATATTCTGTTATGGCAAACCAAAATTTTAAAATTCACCCACTCGCTACTCATGAAAAACAGCTTAGCCGTGTCTTGCATGTTGTGCCAAATTGGTAAAAAAGCAAAGATGTAAGTGGACACATCAAAAGGTCGTGGTTTCTAATCCTGGGTGTGACCCTTGTAAAATGTGTATATTCATAAAGAGGGTGTGATTTGTAAGGTACAGGGACCAGTGAGGAAGTCGGCCACTGAAAATACAGCGACAGATATCAATTAACTTAATTCAGTGGTGTCACAGAATGGGAGAAGAGGTGCCCCCCTTCAGAGCAGGAGCCCGGTGGCAGATGACTCCGTTGCCTCCCAGAGTTCTGCCTCTGCGCTGTTTGTTCTCTATGATCCCAAGAAGATTAGGTGTCCTGCTTCAAAGCAGTCTATTGCTCACTGGATTAGGTTTACTATCCAGCAGGCTTATTCATCGGCAAGATTGCCGGTTCTGAAAGTACAGGCCCACTCTACTAGGTCAGTGGATTCTTCCTAGGCAGCTGCCCAGGGTGTCTCGGCTTTACAGCTCTGCCGAGCAGCTTCTTGGTCAGGATCGAACACGTTTGCTAAGTTCTACAAGTTCGATACTTTGGCCTCTGAGGACCTTCAGTTTGGTCAATCAGTTCTGCAGGAACCTCAGCACTCTCCCATCCGGTACGGAAGCTTTGGTACATCCCCATGGTACTAATGTACACCACAGTCCTAGTCGACCCGTCTATACCCATGGTACTAATGTGGAGCCCAGTATCCTATTTTGTAATCTCCTCTTATACCACTTTTCCATCTACATGCACCTGGGATTTTCTAGCCGGCTGAGACCCTGATCAGACAGGTGGCAATAATGTCAGTGGTCATGTGTGCAGTGCTGGTGCTAAGAGCTGATATCATCTCCTAGCGCCGGCTCTCTCTACGCAGAAAACGTGTCATGGGTAGCATTGACCCGGCTAACCCGTTTACACTGAATCGCAACGCAGGGTCCTTCCCGAGACCAACCCTGCAAGCTTGTCCGGATTGAATTCCAGGGTCACTGGACCTAGATAAACCATTTTCCACTAAGCCACACCTGGGCTATCACAGCAATAACCTGGATTTTTAGAAGCAATGGAACAGGGGTATCAGAAAGCTACTATGTACCGGATCGTATTTGATCCCACCGCACAGGTTCTATTCTCCCTTTATGGCAGTCTCTACTTTAAAGAATGTAGGTAGTGACAAATATAGCTACTTTCTAGTATAACTAATTTAAGTAGTGACAAATATAATGTAGGTAGACACAATTATAGCCATTCCCTAGCTTAAAGAGTGTACGTACTGTAGGGAACATAAATATTCTTTTGCATAAATAATGTAGGTAGTACTAGAACCAATGTAGCCATTACTAGTAAAAGAATGTGAAAAATGTAGCTACTCTTTAGTGTAGAGAACCCATGTGGATAGTGAGTAGTACTACTGTATATCTACTATCTAGTTTAAAGAATGTAGAAAGTGACCAATATAGCTACTCTATATAGTATACAGAATATACAGTAAATGTGGTAATACATACTATTTACTGGGGGGGGGGGGGGGTGAGAAGCTTGAAATGGATTCTGAAAGGGAAGGGGAGCCAGTGAAGGTCTAGTAAGAGAGGAGAGGTTGACGTAGTACGTTTGGTGAGGAAGATTAGCCGGGCAGCAGCATTGAGGATAGATTGGAGTGGAGAGAGGTATTTGTCAGGAATGCCAGTCAGGAGGAGATTACAGTAGTCCAGTCTGGAGATGACCAGTGAGTGGATAAGAGTCTTAGTAGCATCCTGGGTCAGAAAGGGTCTATTCCTGGAAATATTTTTTAGATGAAAATGGCAGGTTTGTGAGAGGTGCTGATGTATTAGAATCAGAACAAAAGTAAATGTTCAGGTTATAGTCCTCAAAACGTTCAAGGTAGCAATATAAATGAAAGCAACATAAAGCTTCTCACAATAAGTGTAAAAGTCCATACACACTAGACGACGTCCTCTAGTGTTTCCCCTCCCGGGCCGGGCAGTCTGCAGCCACACATACACACTGAGCAATATCACCACTCATATCGCTCAGAGACATCACGCAGCGGCCGACCATGCATGCAGCTCCTGGATGACAGTCCAGATAGAGCATGCATGTGCTGCCGACAGCGACGATCATTACCGACCTGCGGGGCATTGATCGTCGCTGGCGGCATACACACTTGCCAAGAAAATTAGTGACGTTGCTCAGGAAGGAGGAAAATGAGTGATGTCTCTCATTTTCTCGGCAAGTGTGTGTGGGCCTTAACAAAAACATCAATAAATAAATAATAGCTAAATGTACATTCAGAATTGACGATAAACTAAAAGTAATTGCAGCAGATCCTTCAAATGTAACCAAAATATTTGAATGGCCTGACATTTGCCAACATAATTCATTGTTAGCATTTTTACTCTTTGTTTTGCTACACATTATTCAGCTTTTTTATCTCCCTATTTTTTTGTTATATGATGCCCATGTACAACCAGTAGAATCATTAGTCACCTGCCACAAAGCATTTGTAAAATATTTAGCACTGCATAGGTCTGTTGCAACGTTCCAGAAATTTCTGTGTATCTAAAATCTGAATGATTATGACAGACCAGTTTAGGATAGAATTGTGGAGTGCATCATTACACTGGAGGAAATCACGCTCTAAGGCAGACTTCCTCCATTTCAAACTTATGCTTTCATCCTTCAGTGCTGCCCTTTCTCTTGCTAAACAGTCATACTTCAAGAACCTCATCTCCTCCCAGTCTTCCAACCCCCGGCACCTCTTTGCCACTCTCAACTCACTCCTCTGCCCACCTCCACCTCGTCTCCCTTCCTCACTCTCTGCTCTTGACTTTGCCACGTACTTCACATCCAAAATTGACTCCATACGTCAGGACATCACATCACACCAGACCATCAGTAACCAGCCTTCTCCCATCCCTTACCAACCCTCCCCATCCCTCGCACCAACTCTGTCATCTTTCTCCCATGCATCTGGAGAGGAAGTCATGGCCCTCATTCGTTCCTGTCCCCTCACCACCTCCCCACTTGACCCTATCCCCTCCCGCCTCCTCCGCTACCTCTCTTCTTCTGCTTGTTCCCATCTTTCCCACCTTCTCAATCTCTCCCTATCATCAGGCACTGTCCCCTCTGCCTTCAAGCATGCACTCATCTCTCCTATTCTTAAAAAACCTACCCTTGATCCAAACACTCTCTCCAACTACCGACCCATCTCTCTCCTCCCTTTTGCCTCCAAACTCCTTGAGCGTATTGTCTACAACCGCCTTACTTCCTTTCTTTCCTCACACTCACTGCTTGACCCATTCCAATCTGGCTTCCGTCCTCTCCACTCCACTGAAACTGCCCTTACAAAAGTATGCAATGACCTCCATGCTGCTAAATCTAAGGGACACTACTCTCTACTTATTCTACTTGATCTCTCTGCTGCTTTTGACACTGTGGACCATCCTCTCCTACTGCAAATCCTTCACTCCATTGGTCTGCGTGACACTGCCCTCTCTTGGTTGTCGTCCTACCTTTCTAACCGTTCATTCTCTGTCTCCTCTCATGACTCCACCTCCCCCTCACTTCCACTAACTGTAGGGGTACCCCAAGGTTCTGTCCTTGGTCCTCTTCTCTTCTCTCTCTATACGTCCTCACTAGGTAAGCTCATTAGTTCTTTTGGTTTCCAATATCATCTTTATGCTGATGACACTCAAATCTATCTTTCCTCTCCAGACCTCTCCCCTACTCTCCTCACTCGTATCTCCAACTGTCTCTCTGCTATCTCTTCCTGGATGTCCCAGCGCTTTCTTAAACTTAACATGTCTAAGACCGAGCTGATCATCTTCCCTCCCTCCCGCATAACCTCACCTCCTACAATCTCATTATCTATTGATGGCACTACTATCTCCTCTACCCCCCAAGTGCGCTGTCTTGGAGTAATCCTTGACTTCTCCCTCTCCTTCAAACCTCACATTCAGCACCTCTCACAAACCTGCCGTTTTCATCTAAAAAATATTTCCAGGATCAGACCCTTTCTGACCCAGGATGCTACTAAGACTCTTATCCACTCACTGGTCATCTCCAGACTGGACTACTGTAATCTCCTCCTGACTGGCATTCCTGACAAATACCTCTCTCCACTCCAATCTATCCTCAATGCTGCTGCCCGGCTCATTTTCCTCACCAAACGCACTACGTCCACCTCTCCTCTCTTACTAGACCTTCACTGGCTCCCCTTCCCTTTCAGAATCCATTTCAAGCTTCTCACACTTGCTTACAAAGCCCTCACCCACTCCTCTCCCATCTACATCTCTGATCTTATCTCACTTTACACTCCCACCCGTCCTCTTCGCTCTGCCAATGCTCGCCGACTCTCCTGCCTACGGATTACTTCCTCCCACTCCTACCTCCAAGATTTTTCACGCGCTGCACCACTTCTCTGGAATTCCCTACCTCTCCCCCTCAGACTCTCCACCTCTCTACAAAACTTCAAACGGGCTCTCAAGACCCACTTCTACACCAAACCCAGCCAAATCTCATCCTAAACCTCTGTTCCACGCTCTCTATGTACCCCATCTGTCTCACCCCTGTCTGTCTACCCCTCCCCGTTAGAATGTAAGCTCTCACGAGCAGGGCCCTCTTCCCTCATGTGCTTACCCTTTTCTTACTTTAATAATCTTCAACTGCACCAAATCCAGCAGTCTTCTGCCACCTGATACTTATTCCAGTGTCATCTGCTGATGTAGCTATGTTTATTTACCCTGTACTTGTCCTATATTGTCGTCAACTGTAAGTTGCTGTTTTCTTGTTTGATTATTTGTTTATGTACTCTGTAATTGGGCGCTGCGGAACCCTTGTGGCGCCATATAAATAAAGGATAATAATAATAATAATAATAATAATAATAATTAGCAGTGCAGCTTAGGTTAAAAAGAAGGCTTTGATGAGACATTATGGCAAGTTGAGGGAACACAGAGAGGACAGAGACTATGGAGAAAAAGGAAAGGGCTGTGTCGCTCGCCTGCTGCCTACCACAATACTGTAACCTTTCCTGCCTCTTACAATCATTAATGAATAGGTCCTATTTTTATTTACAGGCACGGGTTTTATTACATTATGTCTATCCCAAATATGTAGTAACTTATATCTGTAGCACATAGCACATAGTGGATACAGGGGGTTATTCAGAGATAAATGCAGATCGCTGCCTACGCAGCCAGATCTGCGTTCATCTCCTCACATGCTGGGGACCTCCCAGCACAGGACAAGGCCGCCCAGCATGTGTTAGGCCGCCTCCCGATGCGTCCGCAATTAGATTGCAGACCCACCAGAACTAAGGCAGATGGGCTGTGCTATCAGGCAGTCTGCTGCCATTTTTTTTTACCAGAGCGGCTGCATGCCCGAAAAGCATCCCGACCTGACTCCACTCAACTCCCCCTGCCCCCCCCCCCAATTCCACATCGTCACCCCCCACAAACACCAGCCACTGTCAATCACATTGCGGTCACGTTCATCGGGAATGTGACCGCAATGTGTGTGGCCGCGCAGCCACTGCTGATGCAGCTGAGTCTGAATGACCCCACAATGCTTATAGCAAAGTACATTCTGAACTACAGTATATAGACATAGGTATTTACACATTTTCTTTCTTTTGCAGAAAATGTATTTATTAATTTACTGTGCTGTCCTTAAGAACTATTTTTAATGATGCTCATCATCAGGGCAGACATTGGGGGGGGACTGCGGGGACTGGAGTCCAGGGCCCTTTTAGAGAGGGGGCCCACCCCTGGCTCCTTCCACCAATACCTGGAGAGCTGCATAGGCTGCACTACAACATAGTAGGGCTGATGCGCATGGAGAACTTAAAACAAGCATTTTCTGGGGTGGAGCAGTGTGGCAGAATCTTTTGATTTTTTTTTGTGGGGGGACTCTGTCTATTTTGTCAGTCTCGGGCACCAGAATTTCTAATTGCAGTCCTGATCATCATCATCCGCCTGTTTGCTTTTTCACATGCAAACTTTTTGTGTGTGGTAGCAAAATCATTTTCTGAAACCTCCATAATGTGACGTTTATCTTGCTTTTACTTGTTTAAACAAGTTATATTAGAATTAGAGATGAGCGGGTTCGTTCCCCCGAACTTCACGTACCGAGCCCGAATCCGAGCCTGGCTCGGATTTTTCCACCTGACTCAGAATCCAGAACGAGGCAAAACATCATCATCATCCAGCTGTCGGATTCTCGCGGGTTTTGGATTCCGTATAAGAAGCCGCTAGTCGCCACCATTTTTCTCCTGTCCCGGAGAGTGTAGCAAGAGGGCGTGTCTCTCTCCTCAGTGTCTGTCCGTGTGGGAAAGTGGTGCAGTGACCTGCTCTGTCTTATGTGTGTCATTCAAGTGCTGTCTTGTGCTGCATCAGTCCAGTGGTGGTGTCTTATGCTGCATCAGTCCAGTCACAGTGGTGGTGTCCTCTGCTGCCATATGTCCAGTGCTGCTGTATAAGTCCAGTCCATTGCAGTGGTGCTGTGTTGTCCTGCATCAATCCAGTGGAGGTGTCCCTGCGCTGCCATATAAGTCCAGTGGTACTGTCGTAAAAATCCAGTCCAGTGATACTGCCATATTAATCCAGTGGTACCGCTGTATAAATCCAGTCCAGTGGTACTGCCGTATAAGTCCAGTCCAGTGATACTACCGTATCTGTCCAGTGGTACTGCCGTATACGTCCAGTAATACTGTCGTATAAATCCAGTCAAGTGGTACTGCCATATAAGTCCAGTGATACTGCCGTATAAGTCCAGTCGTACTGCCGTATAAGTCCAGTGATAATGCCGTATATGTCCAGTGGTACTACTGTATAAGTCCAGAGGCACTGCTGCATAAGTCCAGTGATACTGTCGTATAAGTCCAGTGATACTGCCGTATATGTCCAGTGGTACTGCCGTATAAGTCCAGTCCAGTGGTACTGCCGTATAAATCCATTGGTACTGCCGTATAAATCCAGTCCAGTGGTACTGCCGAATAAGTCCAGTCTAGTGGTACTGCCACATAAATCTAGTCCAGTGGTACTGCCGTATAAATCCAGTCCAGTGGTACTGCCGTATAAGTCCAGTGATACTGCCGTATATGTACCATGGTACTGCTGTATAAGTCTAGTGATACTGCTGTATATGTTCAGTGGTACTGACATATAAGTCCAGTCCAGTGATACTGCCTTATAAATACAGGGGTACTGCTGTATAAGTACAGTCCAGTGATACTGTCTTATAAATACAGTGGTACTGCTGTATAAATCCAGTCCAGTGATACTGGCGTATAAGTCCAGTGGTACTGCCATATAAATCCAGTCCAGTGGTACTGCTGTATAAATCCAATCCAGTGGTACTGCCGCATAAGTCCAGTGATATTGCCGTATATATACAGTGGTACTGCCATATAAGTCCAGTCCAGTGGTACTGCTGTATAAATCCAGTGGTACTGCCGTATAAATCCACTCCAGTCGTGCTGCCGTATAAGTCCAGTGGTACTGCTGTATAAATCCAGTCCACTGGATTTATACGGCAGTATCACTGGACTTATACGCTAGTACCACTGGATTTATACGGCAGTACCATTGGACATGTATGGCAGTATCACTGGACTTATACGGCAGAACCACTGGAATTATATGGCAGTATCACTGGACTGGATTAATATGGCAGTATCACTGAACTTATACGGCAGTATCACTGGAATTATATGGCAGTACCACTGGACATATACGCCAGTATCACTGGACTGGACTTATGCGGCAGTACCACTTGCATATATGGCAGTATAACTGGATTTATATGGCAGTACCACTGGACATATACGACAGTATTACTGGATTGGATTTATGCGGCAGTACCACTGGACTTATACGGCAGGATCATTGGATTTATATGGCAGTACCACTGGACATATAGGCCAGTACCCCTGGACATGTAGGCCAGTATCACTGGACTGGAATTATACGGCAGTACCACTGGCATGTATGGCAGTATCACTGGATTTCTATGGCAGTACTACTGGACATATACGGCAGTATCATTGGATTTATATGGCTGTATCACTGGACTTATATGGCAGTATCACTGGACTGGATTTATACGCCAGTACCACTGGATTTATACGGCAGTGCCACTGCACATATACAGCAGTATAACTGGAATTATATGGCAGTACCACTGGACATATATGGCAGTATCACTGGACTGGATTTATACGGCAGTACCACTGGACATATATGACAGTATCACTGGATTTATATGGCAGTACCACTGGACTGGATTTATACGGCAGTACCACTGCACATGTACGGCAGTATCACTGGATTTATACGGCAGTATCATTGGACTTATATGGCAGTATCACTGGACTGGAATTATACACCAGTACCACTGGATTTATACGGCAGTATCTCTGGACTTATACGGCAGCACATGGACACCACCACTGGACTGATGCAGTACAACACAGCACCACTGAAATGGAGTGGACTTATACAGCAGCACTGGACATATGGCAGCAGAGGACACCACCACTGTGACTGGACTGATGCAGCATAAGACACCACCACTGTACTGATGCAGGACAACACAGCACCACTGCACTGGACTTATACAGCTACACTGGACATATCACTGTGACTTGACTGATGCAGCATAAGACACTACACTGAACTGAGCAGCACAAGACAGCACTGGAATCGCCACCCCACTTTCCCTGCCGCAGAGACACTGAGGACAGAGATATGTCCTCTCGCTACAATCTCCAATTCCGGAGAGAAAATGGCGGCGACGCATGGCTTCTTTTATGGAATCCAAACCCCGCGAGAATCTGACAGCGGGATGATGACGTTTTGCCTCATTCTGGTTTCCGAGTCAGGCAGGAAAACCCAAACCGTGCTCGGATCCGGGCTTGGGTAATGAAGTTCGGTAGGGTTTGGTTCTCAGGGAACCAAACCCGCTTATCTCTACCCCTAAGCATTGTCCCCTACCACTGCTCTTCATGTCCCAGTGCAACACTGCTTCCATATAATTAATGCTTGAAGCTATTACATTATATATGCTATTTCTATTGTTAAATAGACAAAAGCTGTCTTCATTCTTTGCGAATCCGGCATTAAATGTCATTTAAACACAAAATGTGAAGACTTATTTTGCACAATTGTTTATGAATGTAGGCCTATTATAACGTTTGATCTTGTTCTCCTCACTTCCGATATTCTGTGCACAAAATAAGAATTGCTAACAGATCTCCTGAATTGTACAATGCTAACAATCCAATAACTAAAAACCTTTAACATCTATAGTATAGCAATATGGGACTACTGACAAAGTTCCATTTCATGACAAAATAAATATTAGGCCTGGCCCTTCTATACAGAGGAGTGTTGCTTACCATTGTGGAAATATTGGGGGTCATTCCGAGTTGTTAGCTCGTTATTTTTTTCTCGCAACGGAGCGATTAGTCGCTAATGCGCATGCGCAATGTCCGCAGTGCGACTGCGCCAAGTAAATTTGCTATGCAGTTAGGTATTTTACTCACGGCATTACGAGGTTTTTTCTTCGTTCTGGTGATCGTAATGTGATTGACAGGAAGTGGGTGTTTCTGGGCGGAAACTGGCCGTTTTATGGGAGTGTGGGAAAAAACGCTACCGTTTCTGGGAAAAACGCGGGAGTGGCTGGAGAAACGGAGGAGTGGTTGGGCGAACGCTGGGTGTGTTTGTGACGTCAAACCAGGAACGACAAGCACTGAACTGATCGCAGATGCCGAGTAAGTCTCGAGCTACTCAGAAACTGCACAGAGATGTATTTTCGCAATAATGCGAATCTTTCGTTCGCAATTTTAAGAAGCTAAGATTCACTCCCAGTAGGCGGCGGCTTAGCGTGTGCAATGCTGCTAAAAGCAGCTTGCGAGCGAACAACTCGGAATGAGGGCCATTATTGTTATTTTTAACAAATATATTTGCAATACTAATATTGCCATCTGGTATACAACAAATCATGTAAGTCTATTAAATGAATATTTCATTGAAACTTTCCATTCTGTTTGTTGAATGCACTGAATCAAACCTTTGCTTGCTACATTTCTTTATTAAGCCTTGAATTTGCTCATTAAATGCAACCTTGAAAACATTGATGTGCAAAGAGCTATGAAAAGAGCTAATGCATACAATTCCGAACAATTACTGCTAGCGTGATTGCTGTACCATATAACTTGTTGACCTTCTTCCAGTGCAACTTATTATTTTAAAGATGAAGCTTTAATACTGGAAAAGATGTGGGAGTATTATCTGTGTATGTCAAACATTACAACGCACTTTCTTTAAGTGGCAGCCCATTAACCTTTTACCGAGGAAGCTCATCTAGATTTTAATTTATATGTCGAGCAGATTTAATTTAGCGAATGTTTTGATACATAATTGGTTTCTCAATATCTCTATCAATTAAGACATGCAGGGAATGTTTAGTCTAATTACATGAAAGGCAAGATACTTCTTTGCAGTGAAAAAAAGCAAGTGGTTTATGTTAGGTACTCCTAGAATAAAAGTTTGTTTTTTTCATGAGCTATTATCAATATACAATTTGTAAAAGTAAAACGAAACCACCTTAAAACTAATTCTATTGCAATTTGGATATCAGTTTGAACACACCCCACCAAATCTAACTCTCTCTGCACGTTATATCTGCCCCCCCCCCCCCTGCAGTGCACATGGGCCTCATTCCAAGTTGTTCGCTCGCTAGCAGTTTGTAGCAGCCGTGCAAACGCTAAGCCGCCGCACTCTGGGAGTGTATTTTAGCTTAGCAGAAGTGCGAACGAAAGGATCGCAGCATGGCTACACAAAAAAAATTTGCAGTTTCAGAGTAGCTCCAGACCTACTCAGCGCTTGCGATCACTTCAGACTATTCAGTTCCTGTTTTGACGTCACGAACACGCCCTGCGTTCAGCCAGCCACGCCTGCGTTTTTCCTGGCACGCCTGCATTTTTTTGAACACTCCCAGAAAACGGTCAGTACACACCCAGAAACGCCCTCTTCCGGTCAATCAATCTGCGTCCAGCAGTGCGACTGAAATGCATTGCTAGACCTTGTGTGAAACTGCATCGGCCGTTGTGAAAGTACGTTGCGCGTGCTCATTGCGCCGCATATGCATGCGCAGAAGTGCTGCTTTTTTGCCTGATCGCTGCGCAGCGACCGAAAACAGCTAGCGAACAACTCGGAATGACCCCCATTGTGTCTGCCCCTACGTTCTGTACAGTAACTTAGGGCTTAATTCAGCATGGATCGCAAAATCAAAATATTTTCTCTTACGTCCTAGAGGATGCTGGGGACTCCAAAAGGACCATGGGGTATAGACGGATCCACAGGAGCTTGGGCACACTATAAAGACTTAAACTGGGTGTGAACTGGCTCCTCCCTCTATGCCCCTCCCCCAGACCTCAGTTAGACTTTGTGCCCAGGAGTGAATGGACACACACTAGGGGAGCTCTACTGAGTTTCTCTAAAAGACTTTAGGTTAGGTTTTTTATTTTTAGGGAGACCTGCTGGCTACAGGCTCCCTGCAGCGTGGAAGTGAGGGGAGAGAAGCCGACCTACTTCTTCTTAGTTTAAGGGCGCTGCTTCTCAGGCTACTGGACACCATTAGCTCCAGAGGGTTCAATCACTTGGTGCGCCTAGCTGCTTGTTCCCGGAGCCACGCCGTCAATCCCCTCACAGAAGCCAGAAGAAAGAAGCCGGGTGAGTATGTGAAGAACAGAAGACTTCAGTGACGGCAGAAGACTTCAGTAATGGAGGTAACACGCAGCGGTCGCGCTGCGCTCCATGCTCCCACACACCAACGGCACTCTCAGGGTGCAGGGCGCTGGGGGGGAGCACCCTGGGCAGCAAGTTACTAGAAGTTTTTAAAATTACAGCGGTCATGCAGACTCCATACTGGGGCACCGGTCCGATACCCCCGCCGGAGATCGCAGCGGTCAGGCTGCGTGCCATTGCTCCCACACGCCGGCGGCTGTTACGAGGGTGCAGGGCGCTAGGGAGGGAGCGCCCCGAGCAGCAATGGCATATATCACTTGTTTGGGGGGACTGGACACCTATACAGTGTCTATACACTGTATAGGGACCCCCGTTGGTATACAGGAGGGTATATTTGTTGCGGGCTAGAGCACGCCGGGAGGGGCGGGGCTTAGCCTTCTCTCCAACATACAGCGCCATTTTTCTGATTGACCATGCCAAAAGCTGAGGGGATGCAATGTGGAATGCTGTTTGAAGAGAAAATAGCCCTATTTTGAACAAATAGGCTGGTATTCTGTGTTATAAATATATATATATTTATATCTATCTGTTCCCTGTCAGATACCCACTATAGTTTAGTCGACATAGGTCGACAGGTGTGCGTGCTCTATCATTTATGCGGATCACGGTCGACATTACCGGCTACTGTTGGTACTTGATTGTGTAGATGCAGTGGTAGCAAGTCGGTAGTTGTATACTTGTCAAAAGTAAACTCTGTGTCGGCATTGACTATTTTTGCTGGGTGTTATTTAACATGTGATAACTGCCTATACCTGTATATATGTTTTATGTATATGGGGGGTACGGTTCTGAGGGCCTGTAGCTTGTGCACAGACATGATAGTACATATAGGGGAGTGTTATTGAACCTATTGTGTATCTTCCTTCTGTCCCCTCGGAGTTATTAGTATGTTATTTTTGCAGGATTACTACTCCCTGCTGTCGATGAATACTAAGTTTTCTGTCGACCATAATGTTTCCTGGCAGATCCTCAATTGAAGCGTCAGTACATGCTCATTCACAGTCAGAACACAACTAGGGACCCGTTGGTTCCGGGTAATCCACTTATATGTATACTAGGTGCTTCATCGCGCCCTACGGGCGCTCTTCACACCGTCGCAAGGGGCTACGCCCCCTTAACCCTTGCATGCCTTTCTGGGGTTCAATATTTGTATTATATAAAGTATTACCTGCATTCCTTTGTTAGTGGTTAAATATTGCACAATGAAAGGGCGTGCGATGGTGAAGGAGCCCCTTGCGACGGCGTGAACAGCACCTGCAGGGCACGATGTACAGAATGTAGCGGGTGCGGGGGGGACTGCGGATGGTGTCTGTAGATGCTGCAGGTGGAGGGGGGGCAGAAGTGGGGGTGGGGCCCGATGGGGAAGAGTCGGGAGGTGTTGCGGGTGGGGGAGGGGCAGAGGAGTGGGGGATGCAGATTGGGGAGGGGTCCGGAGGCACTGCAGGTGGGGGAGGGGCAGGGGTGCCATGGGTGGGAGAGGGGCAGGTGTGGGGATGTTGTGGATGGGTGAAGGGTTCCGGAGGTGCTGTGGGATGGGAAGGGGCGGGAGTGCCGGGGGTGGGGTAGGGGACCGCAGGTGCCATGGGTAGGGGAGGGGCAGGTACGGGTGGTGCGGCGCATAGGGAAGGAGGTCCAGAGGTGCTGCTGGTGGTGGAGGGGCAGGTGCGGTGGTGCCATTGGTGGGGGAGGGGTGGGTGAGGGGGGGACCGCGGATGGAGGAGGGTGTCTGCAGATGCTGCGGGTGGAGGGGGGCAGGTGTGGGGGGAGACATATAAAGGGGGTGGATGGTGGAGGGGTCCTGGAGGTGCTGTGGTTGGTGAAGGGGCGGAGGAGTGGGAGCCGCGGGTGGTGTAGGGGGTCTGGAGGCACAGCGTGTGGGGGAGGGGTGGAGGGGAAGGTGCGGAGGTGTGGTGTATTGGGGAGAGGTCTGGAGGCGCTGCGGGTACTGTACCTGCCAAAAAGGTAGTTGGAGAGTATGCAGTAACAGGGCCAGGACAGGGGTGACAGGGTCAGAACAGGGTTGACGGGGCCAGGACAGGGGTGACAGGGTCAGAAAAGGGTGACGGGGCCAGGACAGGGGCGACGGGGCCAGGACAGAAATGACAGGGACAGGATAGGGGTGACAGGCCAGGGTAGGGGTGGCAGGAACAGGACAGGGGTGACAGGGCCAGTATAGGGTTGACAGGGCAAGCACAGGGTTAACAGGGCCAGGATAGGGGTAACAGGGCCAGGATAGGGGTAACTGGGCCAGCATAAGGGTAACAGGGCCAGCATAAGGGTAACAGGGCCAGCATAAGGGTGACAGGGCCAGGATAAGGGTGAAAGGGCCAGGATAAGGGTGACAGGGCCAGGATAAGGGTGACAGGGCCAGGATAAGGGTGAAAGGGCCAGGATAAGGGTGGCAGGGCAAGGCCAGGGGTGACAGGGACATGACAGAACACAGGGCACGGGAGAGATTGGTATTAGGGACAAAACAGTGGTGACAGACAGATGTGTCTTACCGGAGTCACTGCTGCTGGCTGCTGCTGTTCCACTCCAACCTGTTGGGATCTGCTGCTGGTGGAGACTTGGCATGGCTGACTCTCTTAGGCTGGAGTCCTGCTTCCTCTGCCCGTCCGCATCCCTCCCCCCTCCTTAGTCACACACCGCAGACCTCGCACAGCTGCCGGGCACTGTGGTAAGGGGAGACTGGGAGTGACTGGTTAGCCCCCAGGAGATGCTGCGGCTGGAGGGAGGAGGGGGTCGGAGCCTGCAAGCAGCTCGGACTTCTGCAGCATTACCCGCCGGCTAAAGTGTGTGAAGGAGCTGGGGGCACCTCACTGTGGGTGGTAGCGCTGCAGCTAGCGGTGGGGTTGCCGGGGCTGGAGATAACAGAGGCAGTACGGAACCTGCACAGCGGCAGGTGCCCCACAAAACTGCAGCTAAGAAGCGTGGAGTGTGCCAGAAAGTGACGCTCCTCCGCGCCAGAGAGGGGTCAAGCACACAGTGAGCCGGTGCCTGTCTGTCTGTACGGCATACCCCCTCACACACCCCCATACCTCCCAAATGTCCCGATTTTCGCGGGACAGTCCCATTTTTTTGGGTCTGTCCCGATGTCCCACCCGCGGGTCGTAGTGTCCCGCGGTACCCGGGGGGGGGGGGGGTCAGTTGGAAAGCTCCTGTACTCGCTGTTCTGCATCAGGGGGTATGGATTAAGGGTGGGTTCCAGCAGCAGAGCCGGATTAAGGGGGGGGGGGGCAGGGGGTACGTACCGTTGGCCCCACAGTTTTAGGGGGCCCCCCGGCTCGAGTAGCTCTGTCCCAGCTCAGAAGCCCCCCCCCCCCGTCCTGCCAGCAACAACGGCAGCATTGTGCTACTGTCAGCACACGCTGCTGCGTGTTGGCAGGTCTGTGGTGTTGCAGGGAGGCAGCAGTCTCCCTGCTTTCTTTTGCCTGTGCGGGTGTGTAGGTGGGAGCGACCACCTCCTCTGGATTTACCCCTAGCTGAGGGGCCAAAGTTCCATTAAAAAAACAAACAAACGGAATTTGCGTAAGGGGGCGTGGCCTCGCTTCCCGCGATTAGGCCACGCCCCCAACCCACAGCAGGCACAGCAATGAGATAGGGCTCCCCTGTCTCAAGTGCCCTGGCCCCCCCGGACTCATAATCAGCCCCTGGGGGCATGCCAGCAGCTCACAGAGCGCTGGGCATGCCCCCTCATTGACAAAAACGGGGCCCTCCCGTGAAGCCACGCCCCCTTTTCGCCGAGTGTGTGTCCCTCCTTCTGTCTGAAGAAAGCTCCTGCAGAAAGCTGGGAGGTATGCACCCCTGCCTGTGCCATGCCCATACCATCTGCTTCTGCTCCTAGTCTCCTATAGATTTGGCCAGATCTGTGACTCATTTGACTAACTCCGCCCACTGTTGTGACTCCGCCCAGCGTTAGCAAATGAATCACAAAGTCACAGATCTGGGCTATTATATAGGAGATTTATATATATATATATATATATATATATTTATTTAGGATACGTGTGGAGTTGTGTATTATTTATGTGTATTCATATTACATTGTGAATGGATGCTGTAATAATAGTATTCCTTTTCATGTGCTGGTTGCACCGTTGGTAAAGCTCTAGGTCGGCCGTGACGAGTTGGTGTCAGAAAGAAGACGAATGGTTACTCTTTTCCGCTGCGGATAGAATACTATGAAAATCAACTCCTGGTCGGCATGGGGCCCTGTCGAAAAGGATCGTACACAGGAAACTAAGTGATATTTTGTTATTTACTCTAGAGTTATGTACATTGCCTGCATATGGGGGGAATGTGAAATTCGGAAAGGCATCCGATAGATTTACCCTATAGAAAGAGGGGAGGTGTCTTATGTTGATCCTTTTCTATGACATAGAGACAAGTTGCAGTGCGCCGGCAGTAGAAATGCTGAGGCTGAATCTGAGAGGTACTGGTGTATTTCCCGGGACGGTATACCGCTGTAGGGGTGGCCTCGGTTTGGTCAAGCTTGGCAGATACCGCGGGTAAGTCAGCTACGTGAGTTGGATTACCTCACAATGGTTGGTGACGCGTTCGGTTGTGGATGCGGTCAGTTCAACCGGTTTGATACCTTTCTTTTTTCCTCTTCGGGGCAAATTGTCGAGGGTGACAAGGTAAGAGTTCTGCAGCCCTGTTAGGTTTGCAGAAGCGGATGCTGTTGTCTGGTGGCTGACACATCCACCGTATATCGGTGGTCTTTCTGACTGGAGACCACTCCGGTGAGAACTCGTCTACTACTCTTCAGTCTGTCCGAGACTGGTCTTGGACATGGGAGTTACTCATAGCAGACATGCTGGGGTTTACAGATGATTTCCCTCACTGACTTTTTTTGAATAGGTCTTGGCGATTCCCTTCTGGAAAGGGAGGTAATTTGCGACGCCATACCAGAGTTGCGTCAGGTTCTGGACTTTGTCCTGCTATAAAAAAAAAAAATAGGATTTACAGTTTCTACTTATGAAGGTGCTTCAGCACGTAAAGGTAGAAAAGGGGGTAAATGCATTTGCCTCATATTTAGCCTACCTAGGTTGATATCCAGGTTATCTTTACCATTTCATCGGAGTGAGGGCAGTATGCTGGGGTTCTTTCATTAGTGAGACCCATTGTTATTATGTACTGAGATGCTCTCCTGATTACGGCATGGTCAGGTCGCAAGTGGTGAAGGTCGTCGTTTGCTCTATGACTGGGCTTCAACACAGGGGAAGCCTGTTATTCCCATCAACGCAGACGTCGGAGATGGGTATCAGAGTAGATAAGGAACGGTTGAAGTTTTGTGTGTTCTTGTGGAAGGAGGTCTGAGGATCCGGAGTCAGATCAGATTTGCAGTGACAACCCATCTGTATGTTCCATTGATGGAGAAGTTGGGTGCAGCCTAAGAGGCCTTTTCGGTGAGCAGATCAAATGCCAGAGTGGTTTTCACGGGACCTGTTGGGAAGGTGGTCCGAGTCTCCCCATCGCATGCCCCAGAATATAATTCTAATGGCCAGGTTATCGCTCCTGTGAACTCTGCTCAGTTCTCACCTCCTAAGTGGATGAAGGTTCGGGATTCACGATTAGATCCTGGTGTACGTGTGTGCAGATCTCTGAGGATGGGCAGCAGTCCTTACATGGGAAGTATTTCCAGACGGAAAGGTCAAGCTGGGAATCTTGTCTACAATAAGCTTTCTTGAAGTAAGAGCTATTTTCAACGAACATATTCTTCGTGATCTGCCCGTGTTAATTCTGTCGGACGACTTGGCAGCAGTGGCGTAAGTAAGCCGCTAGGGCGGAACAAGGAGCAAAGCAACAATGGCAGAAGCTGGAATAGTTTGCCGTTGGGTGGTAAGACTGGTAACCATTATATTAGCAGTCTTAGTTCCGGACGTAAACGACGGAGGAATAGATTTAATTTGCTGACACGCTCTCCATCCGGGAGAAATACTGTCGTCATAGAGACGTTTTACAGAAGTGACAAGTCTTTGAGGAGTGCCTCAGTTGGGCATGTTGGCGTCTCACCTCAACGACAGATCTCAGGACTATGGTTCCGGGTCAAGGGATACTCAAGCTATAGCAGTGGACGACCTCGTGACACCTTGGGGGTTTTCAGTCGGTCTAGGTGTCCCCTTCGCTTTCACTCTACTGAAGGTGGTAAACGTAAGAAGAACAGACTTTCCGGCGATACTCATTGTTCCGGTCTAGCCAAGGAGGGCTTGGTATCCAGTTCTTCAAGATTTATTCAGGGAAGAACCCTGGCCTCTTCCTCTACGGGAGAAACTATTACAGCAATATCCGAGCGTGTATCTGGATTTGTCGCGGCTGCGTTTGACGGCGTAGCGGTTGAACGCCATATCCTAGTCCGATCGGGTATTCCCAGTGGGGTCATTTACACACTTCTTCAGGCTACAAGAGAAGTAATGGCGAAGCTTTAACACCGTGTTTGGCGTGAATATGTGTATTGGTGTAGATCTAAGAAGCTTCCTACGGCAATCTTTCAGCTGAGTCGTTCTTCTCTGTTCTTTGCAAGCAGGTGTGGATGCAGGCCTACAGTTAGGCTCCGTTTCAGGGCAGTTTTGTCCTTGCAAATTTTCTTTAAAAAAAAAAAAGGTATTGGCCACCTTTCCGGAGGTTCAGACTTTCGGGAAAGGAGTACTGCACATCCAACCTCCAGTTGTGCCCCGTTGGCACAGTAGGCTCTGGGCGTCTGGGCGTGGTGTTGCGTTTCTGGTGTCTCACTGTTTGGAACCTTTATTAAAGGTTGTGTTAAAATCTCTCTCTTGGAGAATGGTCATGCGTTTGTTTTTTAGGCGACCGCAAGGCGGTTGTCGGAAGTAGCGGCTTTGTCTTACAAGAGCTTGGTTTGATCTTCCAAGTGAATAGAATTGAGAACTCGGATGGTGGTTCTGCCGAAAAGGGTTTTCGGGGTTTGTCAAACGCCTGCCTTTTTGGATGCCTGTGGTAACTTCGGCATTGGCTGATTCAATCTCTCTCGATGTAGTCAGGGCTGTGAAGATTTATGTCGCCGATTGGGCTTAGTTTGGGGAAACAGAGACTCTGTTTGTCCGGTATGCTCCCAGCGTGCTTGGGGCGCCTGCGTCTCTGCAGTCTGGTATACGCTGGATCTGTGATGCGACTCGGTGTGCTAGTTCTACGGCTGGATTGCTGTTACCGAAGTCGGGGGAGACCGATTCTACTAGGAAGATGGTTTATTTTGGGGCGGGTGCCCGAGTTATCTCGGCGGGTTAACTTGCTGAGCGGTTACTTGGTCGGGTTTCAAACACCTTTGTTAAGCTCTACAAGTTTGATACCCTGGATGATGGGGACCTCATGTTTGCTCAATCGGTGCTGCAGAGTCGTCCGCACTCTACCGCCCCTTCTGGAGCTTTGGTATAGACCCCATGGTCCTTTTGGAGTCCCCAGCATCCTCTAGGACGTAAGAGAAAATAGGATTTTAGTACCTACCGGTAAATCCTTTTCTCCTAGTCCGTAGAGGATGCTGGGCGCCCGTCCCAGTGCGTACTGTGTATGCAGTTATTGCTTTTGCTTGCACTTTGTGGTGTTTCTTCTCTGTCAGACTATCGCTGACCTTGTTCATGCCATGGCATGTGGTTTCTTATTATTGGTTGTGTTACATATTCTCTCAGCATAGGGCTGTATGTTTTTTCATACCGTGGGCTGGTATTCTGTTGAAGGCCATGTCTTGCGGTATGTTTGTAGTGTGAGCTGGTATAACGCTCGCTGTGTTTAACTTATAAATTCTTTTCTCGAAATGTCCGTCTCTCCTGGGCACAGTTTTCTAACGGAGGTCTGGGGGAGGGGCATAGAGGGAGGAGCCAGTTCACACCCAGTTTAAGTCTTTATAGTGTGCCCAAGCTCCTGCGGATCCGTCTATACCCCATGGTCCTTTTGGAGTCCCCAGCATCCTCTACGGACTAGGAGAAAAGGATTTACCGGTAGGTACTAAAATCCTATTTTTGTATTGGGGAAAACCATGTGCACTGCAGGTGGGGCAGATACAACGTGCAGAGAGACTTAGATTTGGGTGAGTTACAGTATATTGTTTCTGTGCATAGTAAATACTGGCTGCTTTATTTTTACACTGCAATTTAGATTTCAGTTTGAACACACCCCACCCAAATCTAACTCTCTCTGCACATGTCATATCTGCCCCACCTGCAGTGCACATTGTTTTGCCCATTAGAGAAATATTTTGCTTTTACGATCCATGCTGAATTAGGCACTTACTTTTCTCCCAGTGTTGACAACTGGCAACTGTTCAGGAACTTATTAGACTTAGGGGTCTATTTACTAAGCCTCAGAGAGAGATAAAGTGGACGGAGATAAAGTACCAGCCAACTAGCTCCTAACTGTCATTTTTCAAAGCTAGCCTGTAACATGGCAGCTAGATGCTGATTGGTTGGCACTTTATCTCCATCCACTTTATCTCCATCCAAGTCTTAGTAAATAGACCCCAGAGCCTGCATCTACTGTGCTGTTATAGCTCCCTTTCTGGGACTGTTGATGCGCATACAAGATGAATTGGCGCTCTGGCAGTGGTGAGTGTTCTTGAACAGCAGGTGGCACTCTCACTGAAAATTGATCACACAAAACTTTGGGATTTTGAGTCAAACAGAGGGCCTAATTCAGACCTGATCGCTGGGCAGCGATTTTTGCTGTCCTGCGATCAGATAGTCGCCGCCTACTGGGGGAGTGTATTTTAGCTGTGCAAGTGTGCGAACGCATGTGTAGCAGAGCTGCACAAACTGATTTTGTGCAGTCTCTGCACAGCCCAGGACTTACTTAGCCACTGCCATCACTTCAGCCTGTTCGGGACCGGAATTGAAGACAGACACCCTCCCTTCCGACGCTTGCACACGCCTGCGTTTTTCCAGACACTCCCTGAAAACAGTCAGTTGCCACCCACAAACGCCTTCTTCCTGTCAGTCACCTTGCGATCACCGGTGTGTTCGCTTTTTTTCACACCCTCCCGTCACTATGCACAGATCCCTGTTTCTGCGGTCCGTTTTGCGTGCGAATTATGGTGCATAGGCATGTGCAGTTTGGACCTGTTCGCAAGCTGTGAGAAAACGCAGCCTAGCGATCGGGTCTGAATAACCACCAGAGTTCAGGATCAATGACTTTGGGGTTTCTAGCTTGGATCTTCTCATCAAGTTTGGATCTCAGAAACGGATTAAAGGTGCCCTTTTACACAGGGGAGTGTATGGAGAGGGCGTGGACTTTAATGAATGCAGAATTACTACATACTAGCATCCAAGGTACATGATTTTAGCTGTTTTTATCAATCGTTAAAGAAATCAAGATGCAAAACCAAAGCACAACGATGATTTAGAACCAAAACCAAAACATGGGGATCTGCACATTTCTTTACTGGAAGAGACAATAATATTAAATACAAAGCACACCTGCTTTTTATATAATATCACTGTCTTTTCACATCCAGTACCCGAAACCGCTGGAGATGATGCAAGTTTGAAAAATGCTGCATAATAATTTTACATCTTGGTGCGTCACGTTGCCGGGCTCAATAGAGGTTTAAGAAAACACATCATATTGTAAATCCTGTTTAACAAAGTCCTATTTAACTTATTTTAGGTGTAATAACTATTGAAATAAATGGGAAAACTTAATGTAGCAGATTCATTATTTAAGGTACATCTGCAGAAATATGTCATCATTTAATAGAGTTGTGCTGTTCGGTTCGCTAGAAATCGGAACCCACCCTGAATTTTGTGGATCCGAACCGAAACCCAGTCCTGATTTCTTGAGGAAATTTGATCCGAAGTAAGTCCTGGTTTGGATCTTCCCGCGGATCGGAATTCAAATTTTAAATCTGAATTTCGGATTTTGAATTGCAAAAATTACATGGTTTTAGCTGTTTTTATACATTTTCAAGAAATACACACCAAAGATTTGGATTTTAAATCCAAATGCCAAAACAAAACACTTGAAGGTGGTTTGCAAAACCAAAACACAACGTTGAAATTAGAACAAAACCAAAATACAAGGCTCCGGCCACATCGCTATCTAATATACTGTAAAGGTGCATACACACGGTGAGATAAATCTGTAAGATTTTGACTATATAGTCAAAATCTTAAGGAAAGTTAGTGGAAATCTCAAGGTGTTTGGCAGCTTGCGATCCCGATTCGATCCTGATGTGCGGTCCCATGAGGTCGGTATCGTAAGGCTAGATAGGCTCTGCAGACAAGTCACTCTTGACTATCTAGTACAAAATATGGTCAAAATTGGCACTTAGTTAAAATCGTACATAGACAAAATCGAAAGTACAGATAGTCAAAATCTGTGCTATCTGGGCTCTGGGAGAGTTCAAGGGAAATTGCGTAGTCAAAATCGGGCATAGCAAGGATCTCACCGTGTGTATGCACCTTTAGAGAGATGAATCAGGTGAGTACAAAAATGGTTTCTTGTATACTTTAAAACATCCCCCAGGAACAATTTTTCTTTATACTGTATCTTTTCAGAATTGTTATTTGAGGAAGATAAAGGTAACCCTGTTTTCAATAGTAAGCATTATAGATGAGATACTGTACCATACGAACCAGCTCAGTTCTAGTGTGTTGTGAAGTTCTTTTTTCTTTTACTTTTTTTTTGTATTAAAGTTATAGGTACATTCACTTTATTCAATATGACAGTAATACTGACATTTTATAGGTAGTGGATCCCAAAGTAGCCCAAAAGTTCACAGAGGGAAGAGTTGTAGAGAGAGAGCAGAGGACCAAAAACAGAACCTTGACTGAACCTAAGAGATGGAGGCAAATGGGAGCATGCATCAGAAAAAGGCACACACAGTGGCTGATTCAGAGATAGCCACAGAAGCGACTGCATTTTGTGTTCACATATAAGTGTAAATCTTAATTACAGTTGGCTGTGGGTATGGTATGATATGTTGAAATTCATACCAAATGTCGACATTCATAATTTAGACAGTGATGAAATACTTACATCTTAGAATGTTGACATACTGTCATTGGTGGCCCAGCAGTGATTTACCTGCTCCTTATGGCTGCAGCGGCTCCGGCATGGCTTCCTGGGTCCCAGAGGTCATGTGACCAGCACTTCCAGGTCAAACAACCAATCCTCCAGCATTGTGGCAAGTATTATATAATTATAACCCAAATCCTACACTTAATCCTCCCTCTAGTCAGTGTCCAACCATAACCTCATCCCCAAAGCCTAACCTTAGCCTCCGATTAGTGCCTAGCGCTAACCCTCACAACTGCAGCCTTCTGACTATTAACATGCATTTGCACTGGCTCTATGATTGCACAAGTGATCTGTATGAAATCAGAGGGCCACTCAACTCTGAATAGTCACCAAAGAGGATGTTTCCTTTAAACGGGAGCACCTCCAGGATTTTCTTAGAGTCCAAGTCCACCGACCAGGGCCGCAACCAGAGAATACGGTGAGCCAAAATGGATGTCGTAGCAGCCTTGGCCGCCAGAACACCTGCATCTGAAGCTGCTTCTTTAATATAATGAGATGCCGTAACAATATAAGAGAGACATTGTCTGGCATGTTCTGCAAAATTGGACAGAAACTCAGCCTCTATTTCCTGAGCCCACACCTCAATAGCTTCTGGGGCCCAAGTAGCCGCAATGGTGGGCCTATGCACAGCCCCTACAAGGGTATATATAGCTTTTAAGCAGCCCTCCACATGCTTATCCGTCTGCTCCTTGAGAGAAGTGATGGTAGTGACAGGCAGAGCAGATGACGCCACCAGCCAAGCGATTTGCGAATCCACCGGCGGTGGCATTTCCTAATTTTTACTCAATTCTGCCGCAAGGGGATAGCGGGCTAGCATCTTCTTGTGCGGGGTGAATTTTTTCTGGGTTCTCCCAGGATTCCTGACGTATGTCAACCAAGTGGTCAGAATGAGGTAAAACCAATTTAGTAACCTTCTGACCTTTGAACCGGTCCGGTTTCTTAGATGTAGTAGCATGCTCAGGATCATCATCAATCTGAAGAATGAGCCTGATAGCCTCTAATAGATCAGGAACATCCACCTGTGAAACAGATTCCCCATCAGAAATGTCATGATCAGAGTCTTTGGGGTCAGTATACACGCCATCTTCATCGGAAGAGGTATCTGGAACATGCGTGGATTGAGAGGAAGTAACAGACCGCTTAGAGGACTTCTTAGGTTTAGTCTTAGGCGGGCGAGGGTCAGGAATACGTTTATCCAAAGAGTTATTCAATTGCTGTAACTGAGTGGACAGAGCATCTGTCCATGGCGGATTAACCGCAGGGACCATATAAGGCTGATAGGGCACAGGAGGTCCCATAGGCGGCACAAGTCTAGTTACCAGCGTAGTCAGTAAATTAGAAAAGGCAGCCCAAGGCGAGCCCTGATGTGCCCCCATTGTTACAAACTGACCGGGGGGTACAGAACCCGCAAAACCTGAACCCTCCGCAGCCATGTTATCCTCAAATGCATCTGGGACATCATAACCGCGCATAGCGGAATCAGCCCCAGACCCATCACCCCCTGTAGCTGACATGATATGAAAGTGTAAACTACGGGTGACACAGTACAATAATCAGTAGATATAATACCTAACACAAACCCCCCGTGCAGGGTGACATCACAAACAGAGGATTTCTGAGGTAAAATGTGACTGAAAAACACAGAGAAAAATACAAAATACGTATATCCTGTGAAATACCTATATTATCTAATAACCCTGACGCACGGAGCCCCCTCAGGTTACATAATATAGGGATAGCAGTAGGAGTGAGATACACGGAGTAGAAATCACCCAGCAGCTATATGCACATACACTACACTGGACTAGCAATACTATTACTGAGTAAAGCTATGTATATAAACAAATATATCAATGCACAGTAAAAACTGTATGAATATCACAGGGTACTTGTACTAAATTACCCTGAAGTATGCACTTGTTCTTAACTAACACTGTCTAAACGACATGTAGAATACTTAAGTGTCCTGTAAATGCACAGCGCTGATGATGCAGGCGGCTTTTTCAGAGAAGGCATCACCCAGTAGTCCCAGAATCAGCTCAGCATGTGTGTAATGGCGCCCAAACGCTGACAGGGAGTGAGGGAGAAAGAGAGATGCAGCTCGAGGGCGGGAACATTTACTCTAAATGATGCCCAGGGCCTGGGGGAGGGGCTACAGGTCAGAGCCTTATCCCCTTGCTGGACTTCACCACCGGGTGCTGCGGGCCTTAATAAAATGGATTTTAGCCTAATCCGACCGGTGCCCTTGCCCTGGTGGTCTAGTGGGGTCCCTGTACTGCCAGAGTGTCCACGCCAGTGCGCGCGGCCCATCTACTAATGGCTGCAGCGGATCACGATTTCCAGCCGGTCCCGCCTGGGGGACCCTCTTACCTCCTCCCTGAGTGCAGCCACGCGATCCCGGAGAACTTCAGTTAGTGTGTGTGCCCTGGGTGAAGAACCGGAGCCTCCGCTGTACGTACCCGGCAACCAGGGATGTGGGAGTATACAGCACTGCTGGGGGAGATGATGGAGTTGCAGCAGGAGATATCAGAATGATATCTAGCACTAGAGTGCCTCTGCTGCAGCCCTTGACGTCTTCTATCTTCTTTAAAATACTGTAGCTCTTCTTAGGGCTGCTGGAGCAGCCCTGCCTATTAGCTGCCTGCACTGGAGGCACCAACTTACAAACTGAGCTCCTGTGCATGGCGGCGGGGTAATAGAGGAGGCAGCGCTGAGCATCTTGGGAACAGTAAAAGCTTTTAGTCTGTTGGTGCCTCGGATCAAGATCCTACTCTACACCCCCGATGTTATTCCCTGTGGAATACCAGTGTACCCAGCTCCAGAAAGAATTACTTTTGTTAACAGCGCTAACAATAATATATAGTAAGCTGTGTGTACATAGTGGGTGAAAGCATGGGTTCTTGTTCATATTTTGATTAAAACAGTTAAACATGTATAATCTTCTTCTCTTATACATCTTGCCAGTTTGGTTCTCATCTCCTCCCTATTGGTCTCAAATGGTGCTAGGTAGGAGGATGCCTAGTAGCAAAGTGAAGCATCCTGCTTTGCAGCAGTTGTAAACCGGGAGAGGGGGGTGGGGGTATTGGGGGCAGGGGGCAAGGAGGGGGCGATAAACCCCAGTGGACTGGCTGAAGATCCCCAGCTCCACTGTGCTTTGTGATAGTAATACAGTAGGTTGATACATTTGAAGAGTATGCATCTTCAATTATAATGGCAGCTCTACCTTAGGCGTCCTTCTCTCTCACAATACTCATTGTGGCAGATCTCTCTGTGAACTCTTTTGGTGGCTGTTATTACTCTGGCATCCATTTTGGTAGCAGAGAACCCTACAATGATGGCAGCTCTCCCTCTGGCAGTTATCGCTCTGCATTCTGTCACTTTTCTATATTTACCATCTGGCTTTACACAGAGTTATCTGTCAGGCTCATATTCTTTTTGAGTGTTGCCGCCTTCCATAGGACCTACTGTACCACTGTGTTGACTGCAACTCTAGCAATGGATGCCTCCTCTGTCACACACACCTGTGCTTCCCCTCTCACCAATCTGCTCCCTAGTTGTCTCTGACATCACTTCCTCTGTTACCCCTATGGCTTCCAGTGCCCGGGGAGGCCCTCAGCCAACATCTCCTCTACTCTCTTTACTCCCAGGGCCGTGATTCTCTACACATGCGAGTGCCAGGTCTGGATGTTACTATAATTTTAATTCTGAGGTGCCACATAGTTGCAATCTTGATTCATTACTCTGAAGTAGCACAGACTTTAATTCATTTTGCCTATTTTGCCTATGTTTAATAATTCAATTGACTTAAAATAAAAATGTACAGTATTTATAGTAACATCTGCCATAAGACAATAAATTATCGCCCGAGCTAAACAATTTAAAAACCACAATGGTTAAAGAAAAAAAAAAAGATCTCCAAAAATGTAGTCCAGACAAAATGGAGGAACCTCAAACCAAAACGTTGGCTTGGTCATAGAGGAATTAGATAATCTATGATGTTATTTTGTATTGTTCTTCAGGCAATGGGTGGTGATATACGTAAATGTGCAGCCTTTAACAAGGCACTATTTATAGCAGTAGTATATCATGCTAATAGGAAAGGGGTTGTTGTAATAGGATTACTACATATTCCTGCTAATAATGTAAATAATAGAATCAGAGGCGGAACTACCGCCAGTGCAACCAGTGCGTTGCACTGGGGCCCGCCACTGTCCAGGGGCCCAAAGCATGTAATGAGTCAAACTGACTCATTACATGCCGCTGTGTGCTGCAGGCAACCGCTGCCCGCAGCACACAGCCACCCGGAGAGAGAGGAGAGGAGAGCAGCGGTACAGGGGGAAGGAGGAGGAGGGAGGTGGAGGAGGGAGCCGCAGCAGCGCTGTTTCATTGGTTGAGGCGCTGCTGCTGCTGTCCCTCTGCTTCACTATAGGCTGTCTTCCGGAGAACAGCCTATAGTGAAGCAGAGGGGCAGCAGCAGCAGAGCCTCCACCAATAACACAGCGCTGCTGCGGCTTCCTCCTCCACCTCCCTCCTCCTTCCTTCTCTCCTGCCCGGGATCTCTGCCAGAAGCTGCACCAAGGAGCCTGAGCCAGCGGGGAGGGTAAGTATAATCCTTTCTTTCTTTCTTTCTTTCTTTCTTTCTTTCTTTCTTTCTTTCTTTCTTTCTTTCTTTCTTTCTTTCTTTCTGTCTTTCTTTCTTTCTGTGCAAAAAGGGGGACTGTCTGCCGTAATGTGTAAAAAAGGGGGAATCTGCCTGCCGTGATGTGTAAAAAGGGGGAATCTGCCTGCCGTGATGTGTAAAAAGGGGGAATCTGCCTGCCGTGATGTGTAAAAAGGGGGAATCTGCCTGCCGTGATGTGTAAAAAGGGGACGCTATCTGCCGCAATGTGTAAAAAGGGGGAATCTGCCTGCCGTGATGTGTAAAAAGGTGGACGCTGTCTGCCGTAATGTGTAACAAGGGCACGCTGTCTGCCGTAATGTGTAACAAGCGCATGCTGTCTGCCGTAATGTGTAACAAGGGCATGCTGTCTGCCGTTATGTGTAAAAAGGGGACGCTGTCTGCCATTATGTGTAAAAAGGGGACGCTATCTGCCGTTATATGTAAAAAGTGTACGCTGTCTGCCGCTATGTGTAACAAGGGCACGCTGTCTGCCATTATGTGTAAAAAGGGGACGCTGTCTGCCGTTATGTGTAAAAAGGGGACTCTGTCTGCCGCTATGTGTAAAAAGGGCACGCTGTCTGCTGTCATGTGTAAAAAGGGGGACACTGTCTGCTGTAATGTGTAAAAAGGGGAATCTGTCCGCCGTAAGGTGTAAAAGGGTCTCTACTTGGTGTAGTGGTGCTACTGTGCGGCGTAATTTGAATAATGGAGACAACTGTGCACCGTTTTATGAATTGGTATTATTTTGTGGCCACACCCCTTCCCACGAAGACACGCCCCTATTTATTTTTTGCACGTGCCTATGGCGCGCACTGCCCCTGTTTTGCATACAGGGGTGGGGCTCCGATGCCGTTTCTTGCACACAGTGCTAAAATGTCTAGTTACGGCACTGTTGCTAGGTATCTATTTCTCTGGCCCTGAGCAGGTCCACCTCACCAGATCCTCTCCAGGGGTGAGGGAGTGGACTTGGATGGGATAGGATGGGATGGGGGGGCCCAAAGCATTTTGTCGCACCTGGGCCCACCGCTCGCTAGTTCCGCCACTGAATAGAATTACTATAAATAGTTGCATGTTTTGCTGTGCATTTTAATAATTGAATTATGCATGTATATAATTAAAGCAATAAGTATTTAACTTGTAATTTATCATTTCTACTTTTTTTCCCAAAAAATCTTTCACCAAAGCTCTCTAAAATCCTTTAAACATTATTAATGAAAATTACATTTTTTGCCGGTGTTCCTCGTATTGGTTTATTTATTAAACTTTTGCATTTTGGGGTTTGTAGCGCCTGTAGATTTAGGGCTGAAATGTATGTCAATTTTCTCAGGACAGACATTGTCACTTGAATATGTTTATTTTCCCAAAATTAAGCAGAAGTAGAATTATACATGGGGATAGGAACCTAGAATAATTTTGCCTTATCTGGCTACTAATAGAAAGTTTACAGTGGACAAATGGTGTTAGCAATTTGCAAGTCACATGGTTGCCGCAGTTTTGCATTACAAAATTAAGGGAGCCCTATACGGGATACATATGATATCCCCGCAGACGGGATGCCGGCTGTCACTATACCGACAGTGGCATCCTGTCTACCGGAAACCCGGCAGCTAGGCGGCGAGTCTCCTCGTGGGCCCACTGCACTCGCCATGCATCGGGCCCAGTGGCTTGCTTTGCTCGCCACAGGTTCTATTCCGACTCAGTTGGTGGCGCAGACCTATTAACTGAGTGGGAATACCAAGCGTTTGTTGAGCTTTGGGGCATCAGTATTACAGGAAGGATGCGGCTGCAGTGTGATTGACAGTGGCGGCCAACAGGGTGGGCAGTTTTGGAGTGCTGGGGCGCCCCAAACGAGGGCGGGCCGGGACCATTTTCTGGGCGGTTGCACGACGTCATATGCAGCTGCTACGAGAAAAACAATGGATGCCAACTGTCTGACGCGGCGCTGCCAGGAGTTAACCTTAGTTCCCATAGGTCCACAATCTAATTGCGAACGCATTGGGAGGCGGCCTCACACATGCTGAGCGGCCTTGCCCTGTGCTGGGCAACTCCCAGCAAGTGATGAGATGAACGCAGATCTGACTGCGTATTCAGCAATCTGCATTCATCTCTGAATAACCCCCATATAGTACACCTGGAGGGGCCTGGTAGTATATTAGGAGCATGTGGAGGGGTGTGATGACATATAAGAGGGACACTGAGCTTAACTAGCTTCATCTGGCACACTGATTGCATGAGGTTACCTAGCCTAATCTAAACAGAAATATTCTTGTGGCTCATTGGTACACCAAACCTCTATAAACATACTGTACGTGTACAATATATTCGAGTAGTACCAGCTGTCAAAAAATAGCAATTTATTGGATTGTGTGTCACCAACTTATTAAAAAGCAGCAGATATCTGCTGATATTTCCTATGAAATGTACTCATAATAAAGCAGTCGTGATGCATGCCTCATAATAAAGATACTCCACCTCTTTTCCATCTTTCTCATATATATAATATATCCCTCGTACCAGGGCTCAGTCCATCTCTTGGAGGCCCCGTGCAATGCACGACTGCGATCATTCATCTGATTTAGAAGTTATAAAATAATTTTGGTTGTGAAGGGGTTAAGTATAGTCCTGCCATCTGTATTAAAAAGACGTACAATGTTTTCTCACTTTCAGAATTGTAGATTTAAAAGCAATTTCAAAGAGCAGACTCGCTCACCGAGAGTTACAGACAAACTATATTCTGAGATATACTGTATGTATACTTATTTATAGAATGTTACAAAATAGTTTTTATTACTTGCACGCTATAAAGGCATGATGTGTGTCTTTGACATCATTCTTTAACTGCATGGCTTTTGTGTCTGCTTTAAATCCTAGCTCAAAAAGTTTCTTTTAAAGTAAAGAAAAAAGAATAATTCATACTGTGTGTGCTGTGATGGCCATTCACAAACATAAATACACGTCTAATAAGAAATGTAAGCCAACGCACAAAAGAGATAAGGACATCAAAGTACCAGCCAGGACAAGATATGACAGACACTCAGCGCATATACTTCAAATGGTAAAAGTCACAAAGACAACGTTTTCTAGTGGCACTAAGTGGACCACAATTGATCTTCAATAGATGCTGGAAAATAACAGATACAGTACTCTGAAGTTTTGTAGAGACGCGTTTGTTGTGATGCTGTTTGATGACCATAAAGTTTGAGTAACAGACATCGAAGGGGTGCTACAGTATAAGTTAATTAAGTCCAACATTGACGTAAATGCACTTAATGCTAGAAAAATAGGAAGAGTGTCAGAAGATCCAACTTTGATCTCAAGAGCAGGGATTGGTTTGTCTTCGGCAACAAGTGCGGCTGGTTTGACTGCTTTAAACTCATTTCTGTTACAGTAGTAATTTATGGGCAAGTTCAATTGGGTATTACTACTGCTACAGCCACCCTTCCCTCTAACAGGCAACTTCAAAATCTAATTTGTGTTACGTAGCTCCAGGTTGCAGTTCCCAATTCAAGAAATTGTCTGCTTGACGGCTACATTTTAAAATATTGCTAAACTTTTTGTCTCAGTTACCAAATTTGACTGGGTTCAACTTCAGGCACAAAGTCAAGTTTTCCGTCAACTGCTAAAAATGGTTAAATCTTTTCCTTTTGCTCAAATTTAGAACCTGATTCAGGGTCAGATGCAAACATGTTGACGATTTCAGCACTACTGCGCACAGGGGCGAAGCCAGAACTTTGTGGGCCCCATAGCAACATTTTGAAGGGGCCCCGTCCCATATGCTTTTAGACAGACACTTCCCTGCAGCAGTTGTTAATTTTATACCTTATAATAATTCCCTAGTTAATTTTCTGAACCGTACTAGAGCCTTAGTTAATGTTATGCCCCGTAGTAGTGCCCTCGTTACTTTTATGATTCACAGTAGTGCTTAAGTTCTCCCTATGTCACATTTCACAGCTGCCAGTACACATTATGCCGCACAGCAACCCCAATTCACATTATGATATAAAGTGCTCCCCGTTCATATTGTGCCTCATTACAGTCCCCCGGTTCATATTATATAACATTAAAATGCCCTTCAATTCATTTTATACCACACTACAATGAGCAGGTCCAGGGGCATACCTAGATATATTGCAGGCCCCAAGGAAAAAGTTTGAAAGGACCCCTACGTACCACCCAATGGCGAAAAATGTATATAACACATGTAACTTTGACAGGGAAGGTGGCCCCTCTCAGCTCTGGGCCCCATAGCAGCTGCACTGCGTGCACCTATGGCGCTTGTCTGCACATGCGTGCACGCCGGTGCAGGCAAATTCAGTCTAAGACCTGGAGGGGGGCGGAAACTGGGCATCGACGCTGCATTTGTGGGCATTGACGCTCCATTTTAGGGGCACAGTCTGAACAATGGAGGCGTGTCCAGACCATCGGATGGGTGGGCCGCGGAGGCTGCATGACGTCACATGCAGCTGCTGTGACCCAAAAGATGGCAGCCCTCCGACTGCCTAAGCAGCTAAGCAACCTTAGTCATGCAAGCGCATCACTGTATAGTGATGCGCTCGCATGTTGGGGGGAAGGGGGGCAGGACCCGGCATGCAGTGCGGACTTGCTCTGTACTAGGTGGCCCCCGGCAGATTAAAGAAAAGAGTTGTAGTTTTGTGATTCTTTGCAAAACTGCAACTGAATCTGAATTAGGCCCTTAGCACAATGGGGGTAATTCCAAGTTGATCGCAGCAGGAATTTTGTTAGCAGTTGGGCAAAACCATGTGCACTGCAGGGGAGGCAGATTTAACATGCGCAGAGAGAGTTAGATTTGGGTGTGGTGTGTTCAATCTGCAATCTAATTTGTAGTGTAAAAATAAAGCAGCCAGTATTTACCCTGCACAGAAATAAAATAACCCACCCAAATCTAACTCTTTCTGCACATGTTATATCTGCCTCCCCTGCAGTGCACATGGTTTTGCCCAACTGCTAACAAAATTCCTGCTGCGATCAACTTGGAATTACCCCCTATATTTTATCCTACATGCAGTTACATAAACTTACCAAACTTTAAAACCAATTTGTCAAAAAGGTTCAAGAGTTGCTTTGAAACAAATTCATGCATTTATGTGAAAGACAACTCAGACTAAGGGACCATTTATTAACATTATTTTTACTAAAATAACGTGAAAAAGGATGTTTTCACACCCTTTTCACATTATTTAAATGTCACTCAAATGTATTAAAGGGATTTTGGAGCAGTTTTCATGAAAAACTGCTCCAAACCCTTTAATTGTCATTTTTTTTGGTAACCCACATCGCATTTCCCATACTTATAATGGGAAATGCGATGTGGGCGAATTTACAAAAAAAAAAAATATGTATAAAAACACTGCAGTGTGCCCTGTGATAATTTTGCCAGCTCAGGCTGGCGAGCTCACAGAGCAGCACTGCGATATGCTGCCTTTGCCCAGCTTTCTCTGCCTCTGGTAGAGAAGGCTGTGTGAGGACCGGGTTCCAGTGATCGGCTATGTGTGTCCGATGGACACACAAGCTGATCACAGTGTAAAAATTAAAATAAATAAAAGTAAAAAACAAAACCTACTTACCAGTCCAGGGAGCCGTGTCCGCTGCACTGGTGAGCGCTGCCGGGCGTCGGGTTCCCCATATGCTGTACCGAAGTAAAAAATATTACATAGAGAGAACATACAGACTCCACACATTATGAGTCGCTATGCTTGCAAATATGCGCAGCGAGCACCGCAATATATGGTAACATATGCATTTACACAGACATGCCACAGAGATAGATTTGATACATATTTCATACAGCACATAATTATAACATATCAAGTGCCAGACATCATAATGTTTTAAATGTATTTAATGGAGTAACATCATGTATGTGTATTATTGGAACGAAGCAAGATGGCCATGTCATATTTGGTATTAAAGCAACCAGATTAATGTGTATATCAATTTGATGCCTGTTATTAAGTTGTAGCTCATTGCAACAAGTAGATATGATTAAATGTATGAAGCTAAAGTCACTCTTATTAGAACAATGGATTTCCTGGAAGACAACATGCCTGACCAGTGGCTATCTCCTGTAATTTGTCCATCAAAGCTGAACCTTGTTTGCATATAAATTGACCAGTGGCTCATCATGAATGAGAAAGTTCCCTCCCCTAGACTAGTCTGTGCATTCCCCCAAACGACATAGTACATAGCTGATTGCAGACATAAGAGAGCTCTCTGTTCTTTTTCCCCTGGGTCCTGAGCGAGATGGAGTGTTGGTAATATTTTGCTTCTGTTAGCTGGAGTTGAGACACAGCTAATGATGGAGGAACTGGAGCATAGAAAGCATTGAGCAAAATATGGTAATTGTATCGCTGGCCATGTATGCATTTGATTTAGTTTGTATTAACTGCTTACTGTATAAATTGTAACCATGTAACTATATATATATATACTGTACATTGTGATATACATTAAATACATATCCTTTTAATAACAAATATATACATTGATGAGCTTTGGAACTCAGACAATGTGTGTGTATTGTTCTCTCTTAAGGGATGTAGTGTTTTGCGACATACAGCGCACTTTTAACGTATATGGTAATAAGATGCGCCTGGCGTCCTCAGTATATAGTAGAGCGGGCATTTTAAATATTTGTTAGAAAGCAATTTGGCATTTACAGATGAGGGCTGCGTCCGCGATATCACGTTCTTGATGATGCACTGTACATTACAAATGCGATGCTGTGGGCGATCAGCTAACGATGGACGCATCGTGACGCTGACAAATCACATCCGTGTATTCTGTTGTGTTATTAGTAAGGCGCTGATATGAAATTCAAGATACAATATGTTTCTCACAATATTTAAAATGCTAAAATGTATTTTTATTGTTGCAAAACAAAGTTCAAATAAATCATATTGTGTTTGATTCAGATTGGATTGTTTATCTGTTAAGTAGATCTAAAATACACTTAAAAGTTGCTGCATATCTATGATATGGCTGTGTTAGCATGCTGAGAATTTTTTTATATTTTTAAACTCAGGCCTAAAGTAACATTGGTGCCTGAATGGAGTGTGATTTCTTTGTGACAGAGGAGCCACATGGTGTGTCCACCATCTTGTGTAAACCTCATGGATGTGGAAGGGGGAGGAGCAGTGGCCATTTTAGGAAGGTCACTTTCTAAATAGCTGATTTTCAGTCTGCTCAGAATAATCAGTTTCCTTTGTCACAAAGTTTCCACATATCTACAAAATTCAGCACCATTTAAGAGTTACCAATGAATTTATTTAACCCATGCCATAGTCAATTACAAATAGTTTCAATTGGGCCTAGTAAGAGTAAATGGTGAGATAAGTGAAAGTTTTTTTTCCCCCTTCTTGTCTGTGTGTAATAACCTTACAAGTGGGGGTTGTACGCAGATAGAAAAATAAAAAAAAGAGTTTTGTTTTTTTTCCTTTCTTTTCTTCCAAGACTTGTGGAGTATAGGCATTGAAATGCAAATTAACCTGTGTAACTACTTTTTTTTAGTACTGAAAAGCAAATATCTTTGATATGCAAATTAGAGGCAGTGAAGAGGTGAGGTGTAGGAGGCCAGTAAATGATAAATATATATAATATTATTATAATTATGTGTATATTTATATCAGTGTATGTTCTGCAAGATGGCTATCCAATCTGTATCATAGCATTTAAAATAAGATTTTACTTACCGGTAAATCTATTTCTCGTAGTCCGTAGAGGATGCTGGGGACTCCGTAAGTACCATGGGGATAGACGGGCTCCGCAGGAGACATGGGCACTTTAAGAAAGAATTTAGTTCCTGGTGTGCACTGGCTCCTCCCTCTATGCCCCTCCTCCAGACCTCAGTTAGAGAAACTGTGCCCAGAGGAGATGGACAGTACGATGAAAAGATTTTGTTAATCCAAGGGCAAGATTCATACCAGCCACACCAATCACACCGTATAACTTGTGATAACTACCCAGTTAACAGTATGAAAACAACATATCATCAGTTCAAAACTGATGCAACTATAACATAACCCTTATTGAAGCAATAACTATATACAAGTATTGCAGAAGAAGTCCGCACTTGGGACGGGCGCCCAGCATACTCTACGGACTATGAGAAATAGATTTACCGGTAAGTAAAATCTTATTTTCTCTAACGTCCTAGAGGATGCTGGGGACTCCGTAAGGACCATGGGGATTATACCAAAGCTCCCAAATGGGCGGGAGAGTGCGGATGACTCTGCAGCACCGATTGAGCAAACATGAGGTCCTCCTCAGCCAGGGTATCAAACTTGTAGAATTTTGCAAAAGTGTTTGAACCCGACCAAGTAGCAGCTCGACACAACTGTAGTGCCGAGACCCCCCGGGCAGCCGCCCAAGAAGAGCCCACCTTCCTAGTGGAATGGGCCTTGACCGATTTTGGTAACGGCAAACCAGCCGTAGAATGCGCTTGCTGAATCGTGTTACAAATCCAGCGAGCAATAGTTTGCTTTGAAGCATGGGCACCAATCTTGTTGGATGCATACAGGACAAACAGCGCTTCAGTTTTCCTGACTCTTGCCGTTCTGGCTACGTAAATTTTCAAAGCCCTGACCACATCATGTAACTCGAAATCCTCCAAGTCACGTGTAGCCACAGGCACCACAATAGGTTGGTTCATATGAAAAGATGAAACCACTTTTGGCAGAAATTGCGAATGGGTCCGCAATTCTGCTCTATCCATATGGAAAACCAAATAGGGGCTTTTATGTGACAAAGCCGCTAATTCAGACACTCGCCTAGCCGAAGCCAAGGCTAATAACATGACCACCTTCCACGTGAGATATTTCAACTCCACCGTTTTAAGTGGTTCAAACCAGTGTGACTTGAGGAAACTTAACACCACGTTAAGATCCCAAGGTGCCACCGGAGGCACAAAAGGAGGCTGAATATGCAGCACTCTCTTTACAAAAGTCTGAACTTCTGGGAGAGAAGCCAATTCTTTTTGAAAGAAAATGGATAGGGCCGAAATCTGGACCTTAATGGAACCTAATTTAAGGCCCAAATTCACTCCAGTTTGTAGGAAGTGAAGGAAACGACCCAGATGGAATTCTTCCGTAGGAGCATTCTTGGTCTCACACCAAGAAACATATTTTCGCCATATACGGTGATAATGTTTTGATGTTACTTCCTTCCTAGCCTTTATCAGCATAGAGATAACCTTAACCGGAATACTTTTTTCTGCTAGGATCCGGCGTTCAACCGCCATGCCGTCAAACGCAGCCGCGGTAAGTCTTGGAACAGACAGGGTCCCTGTTGCAACAGGTCCTGTCTTAGAGGAAGAGGTTCCTGCAGATCTGGATACCAGGTCCAACTTGGCCAATCAGGAACAATGAGAATTGTTCTAACTCCTTTTCTTCTTACTATCCTCAACACCTTTGATATGAGAGGAAGAGGAGGAAATACATAGACTGACCAGAACACCCACGGTGTCACTAGGGTGTCTACCACTACTGCCTGAGGGTCTCTTGACCTGGCGCAATACCTCTGTAGCTTTTTGTTGAGGCGGGACGCCATCATGTCTATCTGTGGCAGTTCTCACTGACTCACAATCTGTGCGAAGATTTCTGGATGAAGTCCCCACTCTCCCGGGTGTAGGTCGTGTCTGCTGAGGAAGTCTGCTTCCCAGTTGTCCACTCCCGGAATGAACACTGCTGACAGTGTGCTTACATGATTCTCCACCCAGCGAAGAATTCTGGTGGCTTCCGCCATTGCCACTCTGCTCCTTGTGCCGCCTTGGCGGTTTACATGAGTCACTGCGGTGATGTTGTCTGACTGGATCAGAACTGGTCGGTCGCGAAGTAAGGTCTCCGCTTGACATAGGGCATTGTATATGGCCTTTAGCTCCAGGATGTTGATGTGAAGACAAGTCTCTTGACTTGACCAAAGACCCTGGAAATTTCTTCCCTGTGTAACTGCTCCCCAACCTCGGAGGCTTGCGTCCGTGGTCACCAGGATCCAGTCCTGAATGCCGAATCTGCGGCCCTCGAGAAGGTGAGCACTCTGCAGCCACCACAGTAGTGACACCCTGGCCCTGGGGGACAGGGTGATCAACCGATGCATCTGAAGATGTGACCCGGACCACTTGTCCAGTAGGTCCCATTGGAAAGTCCTTGCATGGAACCTGCCGAAGGGAATGGCCTCGTATGACGCCACCATCTTTCCCTGGACTCGAGTGCAATGATGCACTGACACCTGTTTTGGTTTCAATAGGTTCTTGACCAGAGTCATGAGTTCCTGGGCCTTCTCTATCGGGAGATAAACCCTCTTCTGGTCCGTGTCCAGAATCATGCCCAAGAAGGGCAGACGAGTCGTAGGAACCAACTGCGACTTTGGAATATTGAGAATCCAGCCATGTTGCTGTAACACTTTCAGTGAAAGAGATATGCTGTTCAGCAACTGCTCTCTTGATCTCGCTTTTATGAGGAGATCGTCCAAGTACGGGATAATTGTGACACCTTGCTTCCGCAAGAGCACCATCATTTCCGCCATTACCTTGGTGAAGATCCTCGGGGCCGTTGAGAGACCAAACGGCAACGTCTGAAATTGGTAATGACAATCCTGTACCGCAAATCTTAGGTACACCTGATGAGGTGGATAAATGGGGACATGAAGGTACGCATCCTTTATGTCCAGTGACACCATAAAATCCCCCCTTCCAGGCTTGCAATGACCGCTCTTAGCGATTCCATCTTGAACTTGAACCTATTCAAGTATATGTTCAGAGATTTTAAATTCAATATGGGTCTGACCGAACCGTCCGGTTTCGGGACCACAAACATGGTCGAATAATAACCCCTTCCCTGTTGAAGGAGGGGAACCTTGACCACCACCTGCTGAAGATAGGCTGTGAGGAAACATAAGGCAAAAAAATTGACTTTCCAGCTGTAGCTGTGGAGACCAGGTCCGAGAGACCTTCCCCGAACAATTCCTCACCCTTGTAAGGTAAAACCTCTATATGCCTCTTTGAGTCGGCATCACCTGTCCATTGCCGAGTCCACAGGACCCTTCTGGCAGAAAGCGACATAGCGTTTATTCTAGAACCCAGTAGACTAATGTCTCTTTGAGCATCTCTCATATATAGGACAGCGTCTTTTATATGCCCCAGGGTCAATAATACAGTATCCTTATCTAGGGTATCCAATTCCTCAGATAAGGTATCTGTCCATGGCGCTACAGCACTATACACCCAGGCCGATGCAATTGCGGTCTTAGTAAGGTACCCGAATGTGTATAAATGGACTTCAGGGTAACCTCCTGTTTGCGATCAGCAGCATCTTTGAGGGTAGCCGTATCCTGGGACGGCAGGGCTACCTTTTTGGATAAGCATGTTAAAGCTTTGTCCACCCTAGGGGAGGATTCCCATCGTATCCTATCCGTTGGCGGGAAAGGATACGCCATAAGAATCCATTTGGAAATCTGCAGTTTTTTATCTGGAGATTCCCAAGCTTTTTCACATAACTCACTCAGTTCGTGTGAGGGGGGAAAGGTTACCTCAGGCTTCTTTCCCTTATACATATACACCCTCGTGTCAGGGACAGGGGTTTCCTCTGTGATGTGCAAAACATCCTTTATTGCTATAATCATATATCGAAGGGATTTAGCCAATTTTGGCTGTAACTTTGCATCATCGTAATCGATACTGGAGTCAGAATCCATGTCGGTATCTGTGTCAACAATTTGGGATAGTGGGCGCTTATGAGACCCTGACGGTCCCTGCGACATAGGGTCAGGCATGGGTTGAGACCCTGACTGCCCCAATGCATCAGCCTTGTCAAATCTTTTATGCAAGGAATTAACATTATCATTTAAAACCTTCCACATATCCATCCAATCAGGTGTCGGCGCCGTCGGCGGAGACACCACATTCATTTGCTCCCGCTCCTCTCCCACATAGCCTTCCTCATCAGACATGTCGACACAAGCGTACCGACACACAACACACACAGGGAATGTCCTTTCTGAAGACAGTTCCCCCACCAGGCCCTTTGGAGAGACAGAGAGAGAGTATGCCAGCACACACCCCAGCGCTATAATATTCCAGGAATAACACAGTAACTTAATGTTAACCAGGTAGCTGCTGTATAGTTTTTGTGCCAAATTATGTGCCCCCCCCTCTCTTTTCAACCCTCTTCTACCGTGTATCAGCAGGGGAGAGCCCGGGGAGCTTCCTCTCAGCGGTGCTGTGGAGAAAAAATGGCGCTGGTGAGTGCTGAGGGAGAAGCCCCGCCCCCCTCGGCGGTGGGCTTCTGTCCCGCTTGAACAGTAATTTTGGCGGGGGCTCATACATATATACAGTGCCCAGCTGTATATATGTGTTCTTTTTGCCAATATGAGGTCCCAAATGCTGCCCAGGGCGCCCCCCCCCCCCTGCGCCCTGCACCCTTACAGTGACCGGAGTATGTGAGGTGTGTGGAGCAATGGCGCACAGCTGCAGTGCTGTGCGTTACCTCTAGTGAAGATCATGAAGTCTTCTGCCGCCTGTGATGTCTTCTTTTCTTCTCATACTCACCCGGCTTCTGTCTTCCGGCTCTGCGAGGGGGACAGCGGCACAGCTCTGGGACGGACGGCGAGGGTGAGATCCTGCATACCAATCCCTCTGGAGCTAATGGTGTCCAGTAGCCTAAGAAGCAGGACCTAGCTTCAGAGAGTAGGGCTGCTTCTCTCCCCTCAGTCCCTCGATGCAGGAAGTCTGTTGCCAGCAGAGCTCCCTGAAAATAAAAAACATAACAAAATACTTTCTATCAGTAAACTCAGGAGAGCTCACTGAAAAGCACCCAGCTCCTCTGGGCACAGTATCAAACTGAGGTCTGGAGGAGGGGCATAGAGGGAGGAGCCAGTGCACACCAGGAACTAAATTCTTTCTTAATGTGCCCATGTCTCCTGCGGAGCCCGTCTATCCCCAGGATCCTTACGGAGTCCCCAGCATCCTCTAGGACGTTAGAGAAATTATAGATTATTAGTCATTATAGATCTGTGTGAAATCGGATACATTTGTTTGCTACAGTATATAGATACATTTGAAATAAGTGTATTAAGGGAGTAATTATAAAGACATGGAAAGCAGTTCTGGCCTAGTCGTTAAAGGTTTATACAGAAAAACTGGGTGTTGTGTTAAGTGAGCGATTATAGTTAGTATTGCTCACATTTTATAGAGACTGTGTGGTTTGTTGAATTGCGGACGCACTTTTTGTACACGTGGTACGGACAAAGTACAGGGTCACACACGCGGCGTAAAAGGCACGCATGGTCGCGTGTTTACGCAAGGTTGCGTAGGATTGCGGACGCAAAGTACAAATCACACGATAGATGGTCAATTAATGGCGGCATAGTATACATTTAATACAATAGCACATAACTATCCGATTTCAAAAACAGGTTACCTTAAAAATTTAGTTTAGAAAACTGTAAGTACCTCTGGGGTAAAGCGGCCAACCTAAGGGAGTAAATATTTTCTGTACAGAAAAGAAAAACAAGGTGTATTTGAGTGAGTGAAAATGGAGTGAGAGGATTTGAACCCCGGAAATTCGGGTCCCGTGGTACACCAAGTAAGTGGAGGCTTGGTGGCATGAGGCGACTGACTTATGTTAATATAGATATAGATAATACGCAAATCGTGAGGAAATTTGTAGAGGAGCGTGATATAGAATTGTGCATTGTGCAGAAGTATAGAAATTGTGAATTGAAGTTTAAAGGTTTTGTATTACGCTCCGGCTGAGGATCGCAGCTTGTATATTCGTTTCCAGTGGTCGTAGGGCGGATAGCTAACAAGTACCTATACGCTGTGCGAATGGACCGCATGTTTGTGGGTGCAATACATAGCGCAACTTGATACCCCTTTACGAGCTTTTGCATAAAATCATGGTATCATTAGCGCTGTGTAGAGCATACGCAAGCGTGATTTGTGTAAGTCAAAAAGGGAAGTTTTCGCTGGTCTCTCAGCAAAATCTTCAACTGTAGATATTCACTGGAAAAAGTAAGTTACTCCTAAAACTTCCAGTGAATAGAAGCTAGTTAGGGCCTCACTGGGTACGCGGTGGTCACTATTGGAGTGAGTCATGGTACGTCAGCGGAGAATGAGCGAGTGGAAGCGTTAGGTGTCTTTCACCATCTATTGTGTTGTGAATTTGGGGATTGCGTTTATAGGCAAAAAGTTTGTGATGGGATCCAATTGCACAAGCAGTGGGCGTTTGGTAGCTAGGGTTCAGGCTGAAGAGTTGGGACGAGAAGGTCAGAATTGAGGCCAAAAGGGCCAGCAAGGTTTATTATGTGTGAGAAATATGGTTCACACACAGAGGCTTTTTGCAATGAATGGGTACGTATGACTGCTGAAGATAGCGCATCATTCCCTGGGGTTGGTGAGTTTGATCCTAGGGTATTGCAGGTGGTATGTCTAACCAAAGTCATATAAGACAAGAATGGAAATATAAGAACTGTTTGAACTTGTAGCAACAATAAACAAGTAGGAAGAAAAAGAGAAAGAAAGTACACCGCCATACAGAGGCGGAACTACCGCCAGTGCAACCAGTGCATTGCACTGGGGCCCGCCACTGTCCAGGGGCCCAAAGCATGTAATGAGTCAAACTGACTCATTACATGCCGCTGTGTGCTGCTGGCAACCGCTGCCCGCAGCACACAGCCGCCCGGACAGAGAGGAGAGGAGCGTCTGCCTGACGCAATGTGTAAAAAGGGGGGATCTGCCTGACGCAATGTGTAAAAAGGGGGAATCTGTCTGCCGTGATGTGTAACAAGGGCATACTGTCTGCTGTAATGTGTAAAAAGGGCACGCTGTCTGCCGTTATGTGTAAAAAGTGTATGCTGTCTGCCGCTATGTGTAACAAGGGCACGCTGTCTGCCGTTATGTGTAAAAAGGGGACGTTGTCTGCCGTTATGTGTAAAAAGTGCATGCTGTCTGCTGCTATGTGTAAAAAGGGCACGCTGACTGCCGTTATGTGTAAAAAGGGGGACGCTGTCTGCCGTAATGTGTAAAAAGGGGACACTGTCTGTTTTAATGTGTAAAAAGAGGAATCTGTCTGCCGTAAGGTGTAAAAGGGTCTCTACCTGGTATAGTGGTGCTACTGTGCGGCGTAATTTGAATAATGGAGACTACTGTACACCGTTTTATGAATTGGTATTATTTTGTGGCCACACCCCTTCCCCACGAAGCCACGCCACTATGTATTTTTGCGTGCGCCTACGACGCGCGCTGCCCCTGTTTTGCATGCAGGGGTGGGGCTCCGATGCCGTTTCTTGCACACAGTGCTAAAATGTCTAGTTACCACACTGTTGCTAGGTATCCATTTCTCTGGCCCTGAGCAGGTCCCCCTCACCAGGTCCTCTCCAGGGGTGAGGGGGTGGACTTGGATGGGATGGGGGGCCCAAAGCATTTTGTTGCACCTGGGCCCACCGCTCGCTAGTTCCGCCACTGCCGCCATATGTATATGTGGAAGCAGTTACAGCCAGCATACAAACTATAGAAAATAATAAATATATGAAAAATATGACTGTAACCTATATATGTACTAATGAATGCTGAAGTTTTATTTAGGAGGAGAAGGCGACATGACTGGTTTCAGACATTTCTCATGCACTCATAGGAGTATCCAACCAGTAAAAGAAGAGCAGTGGCCTGCGGAGGAAGTGGCTGAGACCAGTGGAACTGGTAAGTATGGTATCATTTGTGTACATATATAGCAAAACCCAAAAATCAAATAAAAATCAAGAAAGTAACGTCAGAAATGGAGAAAAACCTGTCCACATATTAGTATTTGCCAGTAGGAAAGCAGACAGAGACAAGGTAACCCCCGGGTATTTCTTTCAGTTACCATATAAGAAGTATTCATTCCTAGTAATGCCCCTAGTCAAGATGAGCTCGGAAATGTTTGTTGAGCCATGTACAGACCCTTAATACAGGATGAGAAGGATTGAATGAATACTTCGCATGACCTAGAAGCTTGTTAAAAAAATGTTTTTGTCTTTTGCAGTAATAGAAAACTGTCCATATGGATAAGATCACTGGTAAACACTAATTCGGCAAATGGGAGGTGGCTGTCTCTGTGCTAATGGACAGACTCATTAAGGCATTGAGGGTCAGGGTGCAGACTTCTTTGCCAAATTGGAAAGGAGTCACAGTAGCTAATCTTAGAGAGTGTGCTATTGAACATCACAAGAATATTGCTAGGCGCAGAGAACAACAGGAGAAGTTGAGGACGGTAAGTATACTGGCACATACAGGAAAGACCCATCAGTCCAAACCCCAGATCCCTAATGGTCAATAATATGTTACACTTGTAGGAAGGAAGGGCATTTTGCCAGAGATTGTAGGAGTAGTAGGACACATAGTCAATATAGATCCCCTAGACAGAAAACACAAGCCACATTATCAAACACAATAGACGAGACCAAGGGACATATAGTAAGGAATCACAAGCCATATAGAAAACACAGATTCGGCTAATGGGAAGAACAAAGTAAATGCAACATTACCCTTTGACAAAACTTGCTGGGGTTAAGATGGGGCCTCTAAACTTTTGCTTCTTTTTACTAGCAGAAATGGCCCCTGATTAACTTAACAGGAGCTTTGTTAGATATGATATACATATAATGTGCTCCCGCTCAGGAAGTAGAAAGTATGTTAGACACCCACGAAGACTAACGTTACATTTCACTGTTCTAGATTCATGTCCATCACAGGTAGGAGGAAATTATCTCACAGATACCGGGTTCCCTATGAATTTAGGATGAACAGGACACTGGATTGATGGCTGGGATAGTCCCAATAGCGATACAACAAACACAGAATTTATTTAAGGGGAGTAGACCAAGTAGAGAATCACTTCCCCGTAGTGCCAAATCCAGTTGTCATTTTAATTAAATCTTCTCCACCTCTACAAACTCCTCTGTCATCAACCTCTATTCTGTTTCTCCACAGTTTCCTATTCATCTTTTGCGTTCACACAGGGTAGTACAATACATGGACCCGATTACAGTTCAAACACTACATGCCTAATTGGTCTTCCAGAGTTCTGCCCGAACCCAGTATATCTCACCAGCACAATAACACCAGTATTACTGCAGTGTGCCTTGTCATGCACAAAGGGTGGAGGAAGGATGAGAATACTGGTGAAGGGAAATGTTGTATAGACACTGATATGCCTGTTGGTGAATGGCAAACCTGACATTTTCTTTTTCATTTTCTCCTTCTTTCTCTCCTCTAGAGATGTTTTTTTGTTTTTGTTTTTTTAGTTATGCTCATGATACTCTACATTGCAAACACACAACAGTTAAATTAAGATACAAATTTGTGTTCCCTACAGGAAAAGGAGGTCTGGAAGTCAAAGGGGTATGGTCAGGAGTCCTCAGGACTTTGGACAGATGGACACGGTATGCCAGTGGCCCCCAGAGCATATCTCCCAAGCCTAGCTGAGGCGGCATATGGTCTGACTCACCTAGGGTAAGGAAGGTATGTGCAAGCTGGTAAGAGCCTACTGGAGTGCACCAGGGTACTCTTCACATGCAAGTAAGAAAGCAATGACATGTCTTACTTGCTTGAGGAAGAATATTGGTAAGGCAATACCAACAGAGCCATCTCATATCCCTCCTGCAGACAGACCTTTTCAGGTAATACAAATCAACTTCGTACAGTTAACACCTTTTAGGAATTATTGTTATGTATTGGTGTGCACTGATGTTTTCTCAAACTGGGTAGAGGCATTTCCTGCCACCACGGATGCTGCTGTGTTTACCGCAAAGAAAAATTGTGCAGAAATTTGTGTGTAGATAATGGTACCCCCTATAAGTAGGAGCAAAGCTTGAAATTGGACTATTGTGATCATAGATACTGCCCCTAGTATTATGTAGCATCGGAACCACTCCCAGATCTTCACTTAAGGAATCACCCTCTTCGAAATTTTTGTTTTGGTTTTTGTGTCTTTTTGTTTTTTGGAAGACAACCTCATGTCATGATTAATCCGCACAATGATCAGAAATACACCAATGAGGTGACAGTTCTATACCTTTTGAGATGAGCCAGCATTTAAGAACTTGACAAAAGAACTTGAAACTGTTGATTCCTGGTATGCCAAATACTAACTGTCTTGATTGTGAACTAAGAGACTGGGTGATTGTTCTTACGCTCAGGTTGCCTAATAGACAGGTGGGAAGGACCATACCAAGTTTTGTTGACAGCATTATCCCAGTGAAAGTAGCCGAGAGAGAGACTTGGGTCCATGATTCCCATTGCAGGAAAGTCGGTAGTCCGGAAGGAACTCGTAAATGGAGTGAGATCGCAAAAGTATCACCAGAGAGTCTGTTCCGTGAAGACTGAGAGGCAGCACTGTTGAACACTACCTGAGCATGCTAAAGGATCACAGAAAGACCAGCCATTGTAATTGATTTGCTATGAACAAGAGTTGTTTTGTTCTATTTCTCTTTTCTATCTTTCCCGCTGACAAACATTTTTTTTCAGGTCATCCTATTTTTGCGAGGTTTTTCATGAGGAGTCGAGTGTGGAACTGGAACTGGTTCTGGAGGAAGGAGTGATTTCCTTATAAGATCCCAGGATTAGCCGATCAGTTTGTTAAAGCCAGAGAAAATCAAAGGTCTGGTGGTTACGGAGTTCGGAGGTAATGTGATAGGCTATTGTCTGAGGAATACTGTATTTTGTAGTTATTGTGACCCCATATTTGAAGATGAGAGCATCCAGAGATGTCAGTCTAGCAATAAAGTGACAGACATCCCTTAAGTGATTACCACTCACTAGTGGGTAAGGTCTTAAACCAAATGGAATGTTGGATGTGCTCACAGGTACCTCTAAGACGAAAAGATGCAGGATTAGTGCCATATTTTTTTGTTTAGAGTTAGCTGAGGTACTTGAATTACACAGAAGGGGGAGGGGACTGGTGGACAAAGAGTATAATATAACTAGACCCCCTAGTCTTAAGATCCACCAGTACCATAGATAAATCCTTGGTATGTTTAAACCTCACCAATTTCAGGAAATTGGGAGATAATCAGGAACAATCAGACAATGGCTATTCACACATTGCAGCTAAAGAGCTCATTAATATGTGTGGAAGAAAGGTATATGAGTGGCTCTCCCCGATCTCCGAAGGTTTATGTTATCTAGGTAGGACACTACTTATAACCCTTGTTCAACACTACTTATAACCCTTGTTCAATGAGTAAACAGACCTAGCATACGTTCCAGAAATGGAAATAATGTTCAGAAAATGATAGGAATATGTAAATCATGAAAATTTTATATGTCACTTTCACGATTTGTTTGTGTATTCTTTATCTACCCAGCAGAACCTCAATCGAATCTGAACATCAGTGTACAAAGACGTAGGTACATGTATGTGTGAAATGTTCGTCCAAGTCAGACATTATAGGCCAAAGCACTGTCCCAGCATACTCTATAGGTTGAATGTTGTCCCACACCCAACCAGTGGTCCCGTGACCGCCGAGTGTATATAGAGGATGTCTCGTCCTCCTCCCTGTCTTCCCCAAATATAGTCATATATCTGATTTGCGAAATGAATACATACTTGTGTTTAGGTCAACGATTATTGTCTGAAATGTTTTTCTTATGTTAATAATTTATGGCAGTTATTGTTTACTGCCAAAGGGTGGACTGTCGAAGTGAAAAATATTACATAGAGAGAACATACAGACTCCAGACATTATGAGTCGCTATGCTTGCAAATACGCGCAGCGAGCACCACAATATATGGTAACATATGCATTTACACAGACATGCCACAGAGATAGATTCAACACATATTTCATACAGCACATAATTATAACATATCAAGCACCAGACATCATAATGTTTTAAATGTATTTAATGGAGTGACATCATGTATGTGTATTATTGGAATGAAGCAAGATGGACATGTCTTATTTTAGGTATTAAAGCAACCAGATTAATGTGTATATCAATTTGATGCCTGTTATTAAGTTGTAGCTCATTGCAACAAGTAGATATGATTAAATGTATGAAAGCTAAAGTCACTCTTATTAGAACAATGGATTTCCTGGAAGATAGCATGCCTGACTAGTGGCTATCTCCTGTAATTTGTCCATTAAGGCTGAACCTTGTTTGCATATGAATTGACCAGTGACTCATCATGAATGAGAAAGTTCCCTCCCCTAGACTAGTCTGTGCACTCCCCCAAACTACATAGTACATAGCTGATTGCAGACATAAGAGAGCTCTCTTTTTCCCCTGGGTCCTGAGCGAGATGGAGTGTTAGTAATATTTTGCTTCTGTTAGCTGGAGTTGAGACACAGCTAATGATGGAGGAACTGGAGCATAGAAAGCATTGAGCAAAATATGGTAATTGTATCGCTGGCCATGTATGTATTTGATTTAGTTTGTATCAACTACTTACTGTATAAATTGTAACCATGTAACCATATAAATACTGTACATTGTGATATATTGAATACATATCCTTTTAATAACAAATATATACATCGATGAGCTTAGGAACTCAGACAATGTGTGTGTGTATTGTTTTCTCTTAAGGGATGTAGTGTTTTGCGACATACAGTGTACTTTTATCGTAAATGGTTATAAGATGCGCCTGGCGTCCACAGTATATATTAGAGCGGGCATTTTAAATATTTGTTAGAAAGCAATTTGGCATTAACAGCTGTGCTGTGACCCCAGTGCAGTAAAGTTACGTTGCAAAGTGGCAGCGCACTTTACAGCACCGGGGGTCACATCACAGAAGAAGGACCCGGCGCCAGGCAGCCTCCTGGAGCAGCAGACACCGGCTCCTGGACTGGTGAGTATAAAACTGGGGGAGGGGCTTTTTGCGGCGCGCAGGTAGTAGTGGCTTGGGGATCCCAGCGGTGGCGGTAGCGACAGGTGGAGGCGCATGCGCAGCCGGACATGGGATATTTTTAACGAAAAATACCCAGATGATGCTGCGGACAGGCAAGCTCTGTCCCTGCATGCGATAACTGATACATCCATGCGATTCGCTCAGTTATCACAGTGCGAGTCTGGTCGAGTTTATCACCTGTCATCCTCATCATCAGATGTGGATGGTGAAAAATAGACCTCTTAATGACTTAATGACTCTTAATTACTTGGGTCATTTGCAAACTAGAAAAATTGAAAGGCCCAGTATAATTTTGATATATATGTTCACTGTTTGAATATACAGATGAACACCCATATACTGCGTGTTTAAATATGTTCTTTGTGAATACTGTGTATAAAATGTGCCTGATGCAAAAAATGTCCCAGTGTAAGTAATAACATAAAATTGTCCACAAGTCAGAAGTCATGTATAAGTCAAGTGCAAAAAGGTCAGGTGGGCACCGACTGCGAAACCCTGTATGAGAACGCTGCACTCTTCAGGGATATTATGTCCTGCAACACAAAATGTAATTGTTTCATTTGTAACTCAAGCTCTGTACTTTGCCACCTCTCAGATGTGTTTGCATTGTCAGTTTGTTAAATTCATTTTTTAATAGTGCTTTTATTTTACTGTGGCAATGACCTTTCATGCACAAATGATTTTAACAGGTATCTGAGTAAAACCCCTTTATGTATAAAGCATGCTTGGACATGTTAATAAAAGCTATTACTGCTGCAGTTCCACTTGTAATCAAGAGGCAATATAAAGCTAATCTGTCTGTTTCATGTGTTTTGCCATCAGAAATTGTACTGTATACTTGCATTTTAGGACAATATTCATTTACACTGTACTGTAAATATATTATATGTTTTTGGTATTTATGTTATATACTGTATAGAAACAAATTAGATGTTTCAATGAGATATTACATGTCAATAGCATTTCATTCTGCAGGGCTATATTAAAATAATAATTAAATTATAGTTATTATACTTTATTTATATGGTGCCACAATGGTTTCGTAGCACTGTAAATAGTGGATGAACCAGCAAAATTACTTAACACATGTTTAACCAGACAGGCTACAGATAAGTTCACAACTTTGCAAATATAAATAATTTCATAATAACAACCTGCAGATTACCTAATCATGTGGAGCACACAGAAGGTGAGAGTTCCCTGATTGCAAGATTTTCTAAAGGGGCTAAAGGTTGACGCATAAAGTAAAAGTGGAACAGACTTGGGGTTTGCAGGGACTGAGGGGTCGTAGGCTTAGGTGGAGAAATTAGCTCTGAAGGCACTTTTGAAGGCTGTTTATTTATAGAGTGTGCAAGAACATTGCAGAGGATTGGAGCAGTGAAATCAGAAAAAGGGATAGATGCCAGTTATTTGCAGAGCAAAAGTAGTAAGGAAAGAGTGCGTGTCATGGGCGTAACTATAGTGGGTGCAAGGGGTGCCATTGATATGAGGCCCAGAGGCTTAGGGGGGCCTGGACCAGGTTATAAAGTTGCATACCCTTTTCCCTGCATAGAAATGGTATTAACAAACAATGGGGAATTGGTATCAGATATTAAAGTGGGGGAGCCCATAGAAAACAGCGACCACAATATGGTCACATTCAATATAAGTTTTCATAAACAGTCCTATACTGGCTCAACTAGAACTCTAAACTTTAGCAAAGCCAACTTTGAAATGATGAGGGAAACTTTAAGGGATATTGATTGGGAAGGTTTGTTTCTGGAAAAAAATACTACAGAGAAATAGGTTGTATTAAAATCACTACTAGCTAAAAATACTCTCAAATGTATTCCTACGAGCAGCAAAAAAAAAAAAGGATTAATAATAATAAACCGATGTGGCTTAATAAAAAAATAAAGGAACTTATCGGCAAGAAAAAGTGAGCATTTAAAAAATACAAATCTGATGGGAATGCGGAATAATTCCAGCACTATAAAGACTGTAACAAATTATGCAAAAAAGAAATAAGAGCAGCTAAAGTAGAAACAGAAAAACTAGTAGCAAAGAAAAGCAAATCAAATCCCCAAAAAATCTTTAAATACATTAATAGCAAGAGATTAAAGAAGGGGAGTATTGGCCCTGTAAAAGATAAGTCGGGAGTCTTAATGAAAAATGATAATGACATAGCGGACATACTTAATGAATTTTTTTCAACAGTATTTACTAGAGAGGACACAATTCAGGGATTGACACACAATCTCAATAATGAGAATATCCCACTGATAGGTACTTATTTAAGTGAGGAGGTAGTCTGTGACCGATTAAAACATTTAAAAATTAATAACTCACCGGGTCCTGATGGAATTCACCCAAGGCTTCTAATGGAGCTTCACTCTGACCTGGCAAAACCGCTATTTTTTGATCTTTAAGGATTCAGTTATATCAGGTATGGTTCCCAAAGACTGGTGTATAGCGGAAGTAGTGCCTATATTCAAAAAGGGAAGTAAAGCTGAACTGGGTAACTATAGACCAGTTAGTCTTACATCTATAGTGGGGAAAGTACTGGAAGGTATTCTAAGGGATAGTATTCAGAAGTTCCTTGAAGCCAATAAAATCATTAAAAGGAATCAACATGGATTCGTGAAGAACAGATCCTGTCAAACCAACTGACTTGGTTTTTACGAAACAGTAAGTGCAAACCTCGATCAGGGTAAAAACGTGGATGTAATCTTTTTAGACTTTTCCAAAGCTTTTGACACAGTACCACACATGCGACTTATCTATAAGCTACAAGAAATAGGGCTAGGAAGCAATATATGCACTTGGGCCAAGAATTGGTTAGATAACAGAGAGCAGCGAGTTGTGGTTAATAGGTCTCTTTCAAATTGGACTGAAGTGTTAAGTGGTGTGCCACAAGGCTCGGTATTAGGACTGCTATTGTTCAACATTTTCATTAATGACCTAACAGAAGATATAGAGAGCATGGTGTCTATTTTTGCAGATGATACCAAATTGTGTAAGGCTATAAATACAGAGGAGGATGCAGAATCTCTTCAGATAAATTAGAAGCATGGGCAGCTAAATGGAGAATGCGCTTCAACACAGACAAGTGTAAGGTAATGTACTGTGGTAGCAAGAAAAAAACTAACACTTACAAACTGAATGGGGTAACGAGGGGATACTGTACTGGAAAAAGACCTAGGTGTTCTCATTGATAACAAACTAAGCAACAGTTCCCAAAGTAGGATGGCAGCACAAAAGGCTAATAAGATACTAGCATGCATAAAACGGGGAATTGTTGCAAGGGACGAGGGTGTTATACTCGCGTTATATAAATCACTAGTGAGGCCGCACCTTTAATACTGTGTACAATTCTGGGCACCGTACTACAAAAAGGATATCCTGGAGCTAGAAAAGGTTCAGAGGAGGGCGACTAAACTAATTAAGGGCATGGAGATGATGGAATAGAAGGAAAGGCTTGAAAGACTAGGCATGTTTACATTGGAAAAGAGGAGACTAAGATGGGATATGATCAACATCTACAAATATATAAGGGGACAATACACAGAGCTTGCACGGGACCTGTTTTTGGCCAGATCAACACATAGGACTCGTGGACACTCGCTCAGGTTAGAGGAGAGGAGATTTCGCACAATACGTCGTAAAGGCTTTTTCACGGTAAGGACTATACGTGTTTGGAATTCCCTGCCTGAGGGAGTTGTAATGGTGGAATCTGTCAACACCTTTAAGAATGGGTTAGATAAATTCCTAATGGATAAGGATATCCAGGGTTATGGTGCATAGTCACTCATTATAGTTACTACAAAAAGGGATAAAATGCAAAGGCTGACACCAGCATCAGTCAAAAATTTTAGACAAATCATCATGCATAGGAGACCACAAATAGGTTGAACTCGATGGACAAATGTCTTTTTTCAACCTCAGATACTATGTTACTATGTTAAATTGGGTCTGGTCCATTGCCCAGGCTGAATTATGTAACAATATATTTTTAGTGAGTTATTATTATTATTATTATTATTATTATTATCCTTTATTTATATGGTGCCACAAGGGTTCCGCAGCACCCAATTACAGAGTACATATGCACATAATCAAACAGGAAAACAGTGACTTACAGTTGAAGACAATATAGGACAAGTACAGGGTAACTAAGCATAACTACACCAGTAAACGACATAGAGATAAGTTCCAAGGTGGTCAAAAAACTGCAGGATTTGGGCAGTTGAGGATTATTAAAGTAAGAAAAGGATAAGCACATGAGGGAAGAGAGCCCTACTCGTGACAGCTTACATTCTAAGGGGAGGGAGAGTTGTGCGTGTACTGGATGTTATAAAGTAAGGGGGCACTGTAATGTGGCATAATTTGAACTGGAGGACACTCTAATGTCTGCACACACTCTGATCTGCTCATTGTAAAGTGGAGAGCACTATAATACTACATAATAAGAATTGTGGCACTGTAATATGGCACAATATGAAATGGAGGCACTATAGTGTGGCATAATATGAACTGGGACACTGTAATGTGGAATAATTTGAACTGGAGAGCACTCTAATGAACTGGGGGTATTGTAATGTGGCACAATATGAAATGAAGGCACTATAGTGTGCAGGGACTTATCAACAGAGGAAGGGGCCCGCTGCGCATACGCAGTAGGAATTTAGGGGGTCATTCCGACCCGATCGCTCACTGCAGTTTGTCGCAGCGCAGCGATCGGGTCAGAAATGCGCATACGCCGGTGCCGGAGTGCGCTGGCGAATGGCAGCTTTTGATACCTAGCAATCGTCTTTGAGACAGAGGCAGTCACTAGTCGGGAGGGGGCTGAACGGCGGTGTTAAGACGCCGTTTAGGGGGAGTGGTCCGGCCAACGCAGGCTTGGCCGGACCGTTGGAGGGAGCGTACCGCTGCGGCCAGCGAGAGTTACGAGCAACTACTGGCCAGCCACAGGAGCTGTGCTGGCCGGGAGTTAGTCCTCAAATACAAAGGCATCGCCTCTGTGCGATGCTTTTGTATTTGTGCGAGGGGGCCGGCACTGACATGCGGGGCAGACTAGCCCTGTGCTGGGCATTCCCCCGCATGTCTGAGTTAACGATCGTAGCTGTGCACTCTATAGAACACGGGTGGATCTACCCATTTTATGCTGAAGATACAAGTGGCACTCAGGAATGTATACTGTTGATAATATTTTTGTCATTGTATGAAAAGTTAACACAGTCATTTCCACCCGTATATTGATTCAAAGGAGCGCCATATTTCATTTCACTCAATTTTTGTTTGATATTGTCATGTTTTTTGAGGGTGAGGGCAGAGCCGGCCCTAACCAATATGATGCCCTAGGCAAGATTTTGGCTGGTGCCCCCTAGGACCACCGCTGGTTCTGCCTCTGACCTTGCACCTCTTTCCCTGCACCATCACCCCTCACCCATAGCAGTCCTTGTACCCCCTATATTTTAAATAGGAACAGTTCGCACATTTGACGCACAGCCCAAAAAGGGGCATCTTCTTGCTGGGAAGGGGCATGGCCACACAATAGTAACCCCAATTCCAATTACGCCACACAGTACTGCAACTTTATTCACATTTTATCTTGCGATAGTGTCCATAATTCATATTACATCCCACAGTAGTATCACTTTACCGTATACTCCTCACAGTAGAGCCCCTTATTCACATTACATCACACTGAATTGCTACTTATTCACATTACACCACACCTTATTGCTCTTTATTCACATTAGACGACACAGTAGTGCCCTTTCTATATGCAACGCCACATAGTAGAGCACCTTATACACATAATGCCACACATTAGTAATGCATTTATACACAATTCCACACAGTAATGCCCCTTACACATGAGACACATTAATGTCCTTATAAACATAATGCACCTTACATATTATGACAACCTTTATTAATATCCTTTTACACATAATGTCCCTTACACATATGCCGCACATTATAAATGCCCTTATACACATAATGACACACATAGTGCCCCCTACATATTTGCTGCACATTATTAGTGCCCCTATACACATAATGACACACATACAGTAGTACCCTGTTACACATATGCCGCACATTATAAATGCCCTTATACACATAATGACACACATAGTGGCCCTTTACACATATGTTGCACATTATTAATGCATTTTTACACGACACACATAATGCTCCTTACACATATTCCGAACACTACTGCACAACCAACCCACTCACGTGCACATAGCACTCACACTTCCACTAACACTGTGACCTCTGCCTCTGCTTGGATACAGATGTGTCCTCACAAATCTTGCATCAATGCTAACGTCGGGCACTTTTTTTTAATGAAAATGCATCTTATTTGCATTGCTATGTGGCTAGGATGCACAAGCAGCTTCTGCTGATTAAACTGATATGCAGCATGCCTATATACTGTGTGAGACTGTGGCTGTATCTGCATATGAAATGCTACATACAGAATATAGGCATGCCACATATCATTTTAATCTGCAGAAGCTGATGATGCCCCTAGGCATATCAAATGCCCTAGTCAATTGCCTAGTTTGCCTTTGCCTATGACCGGCTCTCGGTGAGGGAGACGCCCCCATTGTGTGATTTTGATTTAGGCTGCACCTTTTTTGCGCATCAGATAGAAACCAGTTCCTTTTTGTATCTACTGTACCATATAGTCTGATCCATTTTTGTAGTACTTTGTATAGTGAAACTTTTACTGTATATATAAATATCAGATACTGTAGCTAGGTAACTATTGTAACTATATGCTTTATGAATAAAAACTAATGCAATAACCTCAAATTTGGACATCTCATACAGGATCTCCCCCAACCAAATATCCAATATAAGCAGGAGAATATATCAAACAGACAACTCATTTATCTTTACAGTTATAGAATAAAATTAATTAACTATGATTAGGAATTATGGAAAAATCTATTTTCATAATGCTAACAATAATATGTCTCCTCAGCACTCAGAAAAGTATATCTAAAGGTGCATACACACAGAGAGATTTTGACTATGAGAGATTTTGACTGAGAGATTTCCCTTGAACTGGCAGTAGGAGTTGACTAACTTTACCAGAGATTTTGTCTAACTATGCAAGAGATTTTGGCTATGGGAGATTTTGGCTATGGGAGATTTTGAATATCTCATTTAAATAAGGGGATGAGTGGGGGAGTGTCATATATAGGACGATTTTACAGGGTGGCTGGTATTTAAATAGCTAAAAGTAAAAAAAAAAAATTGCGTGGGGTGCCCCCTCCTATGTATAACCAGCCTCGGGCTCTTTGAGACGGTCCTGGTTGTTAAAATACAGAGGAAAAATGCGTAGGGTTCCCTCATATTTAGACAACCAGCACTGGGCTCTGCGTCCGGTCCTGGTTTAAAAAATACGGGGGACAAAAGACATAGGGGTCCCCCATATTTTTAAAACCAGCACCGGGCTCCACTAGCCAGGGAGATAATGCCACAGCTTTTATACACTTTTATATTGGTCCCTGCGGCCGTGCCATTACCCCCCAACTAGTCACCCCTGGCCAGGGTACACTGGAGGAGTGAGGACCCCTTAAATCAAGGGTCCCCCCCTCCAGCCACCCAAGGGCCAGGGGTGAAGCCCGAGGCTGTCCCCTCCATCCGTGGGCAGTGGATGGTAGGCTGCCTTTAAAAATGACATAAAAAGAATATTGTCTTTTTCTGTGGAACTACAAGTCCCAGCAAGCCTCTCCCGCATGCTGGTACTTGGAGAACCACAAGTACCAGCATGCGGGGAAATAACAGGCCCGCTGGTACCTGTAGTTCCACAACAAAAGAATTACCAAAATAAAAACACAACTCACACACCGTGAAAGTAAAACTTTATTTAAACACACTTACACACTCACACATACTTCCATACATCTCACGCCGCCAATCACGTCCCCTTGTCCAGTACAATCCAATAGGGGTACCTGTAAGAAAAGAAAAAGCATCCCTTTTTACACATTACGTCAGACAGCGTCCCCTTTTTACACATTACGGCAGACAGCGTCCCCCATTTTACACATTACGGCAGACAGCGCACCCATTTTACACATTACGGCAGACAGCGCATCCATTGTACACATTACGGCAGACAGCGCACCCATTGTACACATTACGGCAGACAGCTGACCCATTGTACACATTACGGCAGACAGCGCACTCCACCATCATGGCCTGCGGGACAACAGCAGCCGGGACAACAGCAAGCAGCCCCGCCGCCGCCCCCCCGCCAGGCAGCAGAGCACCATCTCCGTCTCGCTCTCTCCTCTCCCCCCCCCCTCACCGGACGGCAGCCAATGGAATAAGCCTTTACACGCAATGTGCAGCCAGTAACCCCCGTTTCTGACACACAGCGCGATCCCACTGCAGCCATTCATCACCCCCCAGAACGGGGTGTAGTACGGGTGACCGCCGGTCTCCTGACCGCCGGTCACCTTACCGACGCCGGGATCCCGGCAGCATACCGACGCCGGGATCCCGGTGGGGAGGGGCGAGTGCAGCGGTCGCCATGGGTTCTATTCCCACTCTATGGGTGTCGTGGACACCCACGAGTGGAAATAGTCCCTGTTGGTCGGCATGCCGACCATCGGGATAGTGAGCCGTCGGGCTCATGGAGGAGGTCATGTGACTGTCGGTCAGCCGACCGGCGGTCACATGACTACCACCCCCCAGAACGGACACTACAGAGCGGCCATTCCTCCCCCTCCGTTCCCCCGGACCGTGGACACTGCAGAGCGGCCAGGGGACGGACAGTACAGCGCTGCCATGCCTCCCTCTCTCATCCCCCCGCGGACCGTACAGGAATCCAGGCACGAGGAGAACAGCAGTCCACAATATACTCACGGTTTGATGAGTATATTCAGTTTGGAATGCTGCTGTGCTGTTCCCTCAACTTCAGCCTCCGCGCACTGAGGTAAAAGGGGCGGCGGGGAGTGGCCTAAGATCGCTATCGCTGGGAAAATCGCTGGGCACTTAAAATATGAGCGATTTTAACTAACTTTACCAGCGACATAGTCTAAATTGACTTGCCTGCCCAGTCTATTTTTCCCAGCGATAGCGACATAGCGGGGACGCGCATCGTTTTGCTGCCTGTATACACACGGAGCGATATGCACTAACTTTCTGAGCGATTTTGACTATATAGTCAAAATCGCTCAGTTATATCGCTCTGTGTGTATGCACTTTTAGAAACAAATCATTGCAACATATTGCAACATCATTCAAAATCAAATGCATGTTGCACATACAGATACAGGAGTAAAGGTGCAAATACACTAGCCGATTCTGGAATGCTGGCGATGGACGACTATAATGTTGAACAATATAGCGCGTACGCACTGAACGTTATTATTCAACGATAACGTTCATTGACACCACCGCCGACATTCCCGAACATGCAGCTCAGCCCGACATTGACGGGTTGAGCTGCATGTAAGCTGAATATTGGTGAACGCTGAACAACGTGCGGGAGTGCGCATCGTTCGTCGGTCACCAATATCACCCCCATAGACACTGGACGAGCCTAAAAATAAACGATAACGACATTTATATCATTATAATTTTTTTAGGCTGAAATCGCTTAGTGTGTACCCCCCTTAAGGCTGGGTACACATTAAACCATACTGGATCATGGCTGATGGCATAACCGCATTGTCCTAGCTGCCATACAGTCACTGGCGTATCTATAATGGGTGCAGTGTGTGCAGTGCACACGGGCCCCTGTTTTTATAACTTACTCTCCGGAGTCCCGAGCCGACATCAGCAGTGCTGTGGAATCACCATGACAATGGCGCAATGTCCATTTTCACGGTGTACTGCGCACGCGCAGTAGAGAAGTCACTGGGAAAATGGCCGCTGCACCATTTTCCCAGTGATCTGCGCATGCACAGTGGGGTCTGAGCCCTTTAGAGCTCAGACTCTCCAGCACTGCTGGTAGAAAGGATGGGGCCCTAACAGAGGAGGAGGCACACGAGCCTCCTCCTCTCTTAAAGTGTTCATGCATACAGCACAGCAGATGGGACAACCCCAATGTCAGCAAGCGGGAGCACGCCAACGTCCATACACATGAGGCGTTATGGCCGATATGTTCTACCGATCCGCAATATCAGGCGACATATTGTCTAATGTGTACCCAGTTCATATTACATTAATGTAGCCAGACGTACCTCCTGTTTCTGCAGGAAATGAGAAAACAATGTCTATATAGAGATAGAAAATAGTGATTGGCGTTTTTATAATGGGTGCAATGGGTCCAGGGGGGCTCACACCACACACACTGCACTCATATTTTAATAATCGCCTTTCCGGAGTCTCATGTCAGGCGCTGCAGCCAATGCGAAAATCACACCCAAAAGGGCAACCGCATATGCACAGTAGTGAACTTGGACTCCAGAACATGGCGTGCGCCATGTAACCGGAGACCTGTTCATGTGCAGTAGACTCCGGCACAATGTCGGAGACTACTGCGCCATACAGAGGAGGGGGCCCACCCGGAGTCTGCACAGGGGCCCCCTCCCCTGTTAAAAATGCCCCTGTAAAGAGTGATACATTGTTGAATATTTTGTGAGATTAGTTAACATACAGGGGCTGCCTCTGAGTTGCAAGTATAGTATTAGCTAGGAATCTCAGAAAGACAGATTTGCTACCTTATGCTAATGTAAGATTCCGTTCAGCTAATGTGAGGGTCCGTGAATCTGCATGCGTAAAGCTGTGCCACTCATTGATTGTTCACCAGCCATCACAGTCAGTGCCGTTTCTTGCGGCATGCGAGCCGTGCAACTGCACGGGGCGCCCGCCGCGGCACTTTGCAGGTCCTTGTTTCCCCCTCCTCCCTCTTCCCGAGTACTCCTGCTCAGGGGGCGGAGTTTTGCGGCGGAATGACGCGGTTGTGTCGTGACGGCATGGCGCAATTGTGGTCATCTTCTTCTGCCATTCATTCCAATATGGAATTCCCAGACCTGGTGAATTACAACTTCATGGGAGGTGTCCCTTTTACATACGTACCTCAGGATCATTTTTACAGCTGTCCAATGCAGTCTGTCTGGGTATGCAGCAAACTGGCTGACTTCGCATGTGTGATATTGGGCCGAATTCCAACACTTGCATACCTCAGATGTCCAACAGCATTCTGATAAAGGATATTCTGCATATCTTCTGCCCCTTACTCATCATTGGTGACATGCTCTTGGTCAACTTTGTACTTTTGTTGCTTTTGTTGATGGCAGTGGCGCAAAATTGAGCTCATTTGCATCCTGTTTCCACTTATCATCCTTGAGATGTGCCTACAGCTTAATTGGAGTCACCTGTGGTAAACTCAGTTGATTGGACATGGGCCCTCATTCTGAGTTGTTCGCTCGGTATTTTTCATCGCATCGCAATGAAAATCCGCTTAGTACGCATGCGCAATGTTCGCACTGCGACTGCGCCAAGTTACTTTGCTATGTAGAAAGTAATTTTACTCACGGCTTTTTCATCGCTCCGGCGATCGTAATGTGATTGACAGGAAATGGGTGTTACTGGGCGGAAACACGGCATTTCAGGGGCGTGTGGCTGAAAACGCTACCGTTTCCGGAAAAAACGCAGGAGTGGCCGGAGAAACGGTGGGAGTGCCTGGGCGAACGCTGGGTGTGTTTGTGACGTCAACCAGGAACGACAAGCACTGAACTGATCGCACAGGCAGAGTAAGTCTGAAGCTACTCTGAAACTGCTAAGTAGTTAGTAATCGCAATATTGCGAATACATCGGTCGCAATTTTAAGAAGCTAAGATTCACTCCCAGTAGGCGGCGGCTTAGCGTGTGTAACTCTGCTAAATTCGCCTTGCGACCGATCAACTCGGAATGAGGGCCATGATTTGGAAAGGCACAAACCTGTCTACATTAGGTCCCACACTTGACAGTGCATGTCTGAGCACAAACCAAGCATGAAGTCAAAGGAATTGCCTGTAGACCTCCGAGACAGGATTGTATTGAGGCACAAATTTGGGGAAGGGTACAGAAAAATATCTGCTGCTTTGAGGTCCCAATGAGCACAGTGGCCTCCATCATCCATAAATGGAAGAAGTTTGGAACACTAGGACTCTTCCAAGAGCTGGTCGGCGTCTAAACTGAGCGATCGGGGGAGAAGGGCCTTAGTCAGGGAGGTGACCAAAAACCCAATGGTCACTCTGTCAGAGCTACAGCATTCCTCTGTGGAGAGAGGAGAACCTTCCAGAAGTACAACCATCTCTGCAGCAATACACCAATCAGGCCTGTATGGTAGAGTGGCCAGACGGAAGCCACTCCTTAGTAAAAAGCACATGGCAGCCCGCCTGGAGTTTGCCAAAATGCACATGAAGGATTCTCAGACAATGAGAAAAAAAAAATCTCTGGTCTAATGAGACAAACATTGAACTCTTTGGTGTGAATGCCAGGTGTCATGTTTGGAGGAAACCAAGCACCGCTCAACACCAGACCAATACCATCCCTACAGTGAAGCATGGTGGTGGCTGCATCATGCTGTTGGGATGTTTTTCAATGGCAGGAACTGGGAGACTAGTCAGGATAGAGGGAAAGAATGCAGCAATGTAAAGAGACATCCTGGATGAAAACCTGCTCCAGAGTACTCTAGACCTCAGACTGGGGCGACGATTCATCTGTCAGCAGCACAACGACCCTAAACACACAGCCAAGATATCAAAGGAGTGGCTTCAGGACAACTCTGTGAATGTCCTTAAGTGGCACAGCCAGAGCCCAGATTTGAATCCGATTGAACATCTGAAAATGGCTGTGCACCAACGCTTCCCATCCAACCTGATGGAGCTTGAGAGGTGCTGCAAAGAGAAATGGGCGAAACTGCCCAAAGATAGGTGTGCCAAGCTTGTGGCATCATATTCAAAAATACTTGAGGCTGTAATTGCTGCCAAAGGTGCATCCCAAAGTATTGAGCAAAGGCTGTGAATACTTATGTACATGTGATTTCTTATTTTTTTATTTTTAATTTATTTGCAAAAATCTCAAAAAAACTTTTCTCACGTTGTTATTTTGGGGTATTGTGTGTAGAATTTTGAGGGAAAAAATTAATTTATTCCATTTCGGAATAAGGCTGTAACATAACAAAATGTGGGAAAAGTGAAGTGCTGTGTATACTTTCCAGATGCACAGTAACTCCTTTACTTCTCCAATGTCTTCTTTCTGGTCTGCCAATAGTAGGTCTTCAACATATACAACATAAATGAATAGTTTCTTCTGTATATATTTATAGTAGAGACAATGGTCTTTTTTTTTTAAAGGTCGAAACACATTTGTTGTAGTACAGAATCAAATTTTATCTACCAACTTCACCCGCTCTGCTTCAGGCCATATAGTACCTCTCATAGGAGACAAACATCTCCTTTCCTGAACATCTTCTCATTCTAGTGTACCATGTCAATTTCCTTTATCGGTTAACCGCTCAGGAGTCAAAATTTAGTTGGTTCAGTATCATAGATGCAATGATGAAATTGGGCCTTATTCAGGTCACATCGCAAACACAATGTGACTGAAATTTTGGCAATCAAGCCACAGTGCGCAACCATAGGTCCCATCCTGTGCGTGCATGCGCAGTTAATGCTGTCGGGTTGCATTCACAGGGTGGGCAGGGGGCGGCGACAGACCATTGCAGGGGCAGCACGTCGAAAATTAGGGCAGGTCGGTGGTGCGATCGCAATTAGTGTGCGTTCGCAGTTAGTGGGTGGCGGTTAGCATGCTGGGAAGCCTTGTCCTTTGAAGGGTGTACCCCAGCATGCAAAAGAAGGGATTGCAAATTCAGTCTCTTTCTCTCCTGCTCTTGAACCTCTCTATCTTTCTTTGTCACTTCTTCACACTTTCTCTCTCCCTCTCTCTCTTGTTCCCTCCTCTCACTCTCTCTCTCTCTCTCTTTCTCCCTGGCACCCCACTCTCACTTTCTTTCTCACTCTTTCTCTCACTCTCCCTCCCTGACACCCTCCCCCCTCTCTCACTCTCTATCTGTCTCTCTCACTACTTGACAACCCCCCTCTCTCCTGCTCTTCATCTCCCTCTCTCTCTCCCTGACACCCTATCTGTCTTGGCCTCCCTGACACCCTCTCTCTATCTCTCTCTTACTCCCTAACACCATCACTTTCTCTTTTGCTCCTTTCTCTCTGTCTCTTCCCTATCTCTCTCTCCCTGACTCTCTTTCTACCTATCTCTCTGTCTCCCTCCCTGACACCCTCTCTCTCTCTCTCTCTCCCCCCTCTCTCTCTCCCTAGCCATCTCTCTCTCTTTCTTCCCCCTCTCTCTTTCTCTGTCTTTCTCTCACTGACTCTCTTTTGCTCTTTCCTCTCTGTCTCTCTCTCTCCCTGATATCTTTTCTATCTCTTGCCCTTTCCCTCTCTCTCTTTCTCTCATTCCCTCTCTCTCCCTGACTCACCTCTCTCACTCGTTCTCCCCCCTCTGTCTCCCTCGCTCCCCCATATCTCGCTTTCTCTCTCCCTGACACCCTCTTTGTCTCTCACTCCGCTCACTCTCTCTTATGATCCACTAAGGGGCAAAGTACTGACAGTGTTGGGGTGTACTGTCAATTTTATTGGTAGGCTGCGTCTGCCATCGAAATGCAACGTTAGTGTTTTCCTTGAAAGCAATGTAACATAGCATTTCGTATGCAGTTAAAGCCAAACTCGCACACACAATTTAGGCATGCTGCATAGAATTTTAATCAGCATTAGCTGCTTGTGCGTCCTAGATACATAGCGATGCAAATAAGACACATTTTCATCAAAAAAAATACAGCCAGAGACTAGCAGAGCTGCAGGGGAGCTGCCGGTTGACTCTCGCCAGGCATCTCCTGGTGCATGGCGTATCGAGGAAAGATTTTTGAGGACACATCTGTATCAACTGGACACCCGCTACCCAGGGGTGCCGAGGATAGACCCAGGCTTCTTTCCTGGCCTTGGGTGTCATAGAGGGTGGGACCCCTTTATTGGTTGGTATCTGCTCTCCCAGTTTACCCTGGCCAGGGCTGACTAGCTGGGGGGTAATACTACAGAGGCCGGGACCAATATAAATGTGTCCCCCGGCTGTTGCATTACCTCCAGAGCAAGTGGAGCCTGGTGCTGGTTTAAAAAATACAGGGGCTCTTACGTTATTTAAGGTTAATTGTTTTCTAACATTACTAGACATAAGTATGCACAGATTTCACCTATCAGAACCTGGTCTATATTTTAGGTGAGTTTTGGTAAACTATTATACCCTATTACATTTGCCCGTAAGAGTTTATGGTGCTATTAAGTAATTAATTACCCTGTGGGGTGTAAATATTGAGTCATACTTGCCAACTTTTGTAAAAACATTTCCTGGAGATTGTGAAAGCAGCACCTTTGACCATGGTGCTGACTATGTCATGTTCAACTTGGACTCAGAGGCATGTCATAAAATGTTCAAGCATCCAACTGTAAAAGACCTCAAAGCAGTTACAAGCAGCTCTGACTTAGGAGTCTATTTACTAAGCCTTGGATGGAGATAACGTCAATGGAGATAAAGTCCCAGCCAATTGGCTCCTGACTGCCATGTCACAGGCTGGGTTTGAAAAATGTCAGTTAGTAGCTGATTGGCTGGTACTTTATCTCCATCCACTTTATTTCTATCCAAGTCTTAGTAAATAGAGCCTTTAGCCACCAGTGTACTGGAGAGTGGCAGCCATTTTCTTGTAGCACACATCCTTCTTATTCTTTAACCCAGTATCTACTCCATGGTGGGAAGAGAGTGATCACATCATCACTGTGTTGCACCCACCCAGCCTAGCATCAGAGAGATTGCTAGACTCTCCAGAGGCTTTATTACCATTTCATAGAGTCTCCCTGACATTTCAGGGAGAGACAGCAAGAATGTATTGAGTGCAAGAGTGTATGAAGTATACTCATTTCCATAAGCAGTTTCAGTCCCAATAACATTCAACCTCCCATTGGAAATTTCAATGGGACATAATGGATACCTCTCAACATAATCTGCCTTGAAATAGAGATTCACCCAAAAAGTAATGGAGCCTTGGATATATGGGGCATGGGTGGATTGGGGGGGGAGGGGGGTGGCCTCATGGCACGTCCCCCATTTTCATCACTCTGGGGGTGTGCCCAGTGTTTCCCGAGCTGCTGGGCAGCACCCCAGATCACTTCCCTGCGCTGTTTAGATGGTGTGTCCATGCGCACGCTCACTCTCCACCATGATGAATCCCATTAGGTACAAAATGATCTGTTCCTGGACTTCCTTCCCAGTGGCAGTTGCAGAGGTGGGGCAGCGGCAGAGTCCAACATTAAAATAGGTGAGCCCCATAACAATAATAATATAATAATAACAACAACATAATAATTTCAGTAAAGTAAAGGGCATCACATAGGAATACAGGTGTATACCTATAACAAAAAAATATTTAGTTCTGCAAACTAAATATATATATGTGTATATATATATATATATATATATATATATAGTGTATACATGTGCAACTATAGCTTTATGTTAAATGAGGTTTAAATTTAAATGCATAGATTATTACGTGGTCAGGAGAATCTCCTTTTAATCCGAATTGGGATCATTTATTTTAGTGTGAATATGGACCATTTGCTTGAAAAAATCTTTGTTTTCTTAATTGTAAGGAAAGAAGGAAGTTTGTTGAACTGCTTTTATATTAATTCAGTTTAACTACTACATTAAGGTAATGTTTTTTTTCCTCTGCTCTAAGAATGCTAAATGTGCCGATAATAATGAGGTCCTAATGCTGCCTTTGTGAGGTCTCTGCGGAATCTTTACGGCTTTGCTTATCTTCTGCATCATAAAACGCCATCATTTAGTGTTCAAACGTTTCTTTTAGGGAAGAAAAATGGCAAATGTCTGTTATATTAGTCTTTGTAAACTATTTAAGTATTTAAAAGTGTGAATTCATATTTAAATGTCATCTTTTCTTGTATGGCATATTAGAGGCAGGGAAATGTAAAGTGAATACTGTGTGTGTGTGTGCGTGCGTGCGTGCGCGCGCGTGCATGTGTGGGGGTGTGTGAATATTTAGGAAATATGATGTTCAAGAGCAATATCAGGATAATATATGGTTTCACATAGGGGCCTATTTAATATGCTAATTATCGGGGGTTGGGTAAAACAACTACCTTTGTACTTTTACTTGCCAATTTGCTCCTTGCACAGTTTAACAATCACACTGTAGCTTCCGCTTCCATCCTCTCCTTTCTCACACATTATAACATTGCCCTGTCACATATCACCCAGTAGTGGTTATGGCTCACTCACTCCTACAGGATCAGCACACATCCTCTGAACTCCTCCGTGTTGTAGGTATACTGTAGCTCAATGATTTTCTGCATTGCTCTTCATGGAGTATTCATAAAGACCATTGCATCATTCAGTCTCCCAGCAACTCAGCCCTCTGTACATGTTGCCCCCTCAATTCTACACTCCCCTCTTATTAGCACTCATGAGCTTTTCACTTCCCTATACTCATTGACAATAACATCTACAACCTCTCACCATAAAAAACTTTCACAAACCTCTGACACTCACATTTATCTCTCTCTTCTGCTTCTGATAGCTGGTGACATTTCACCAAATCCAGGACCCAGCCACTTGCATCGCTCACATTCACCTGATTCACAGCAACATAGAAATCCAGCTAACCTCATAAACATCACATGTCTTCCATCACCCTCCAGATCACTAAAATGTGCCTTATGGAATGCACGCTCTGTTTGTAACAAATTAACATCCATCCATGACCTCTTCATATCCAACAACATCAATCTGCTGGCTATAACAGAAACCTGGCTCACACAATCTGACACAGCCTCCCCTGCAGCACTGGCACATGGTGGTCTCCACTTTACACACACCTCCAGACCCAGTAACCATAAAGGAGGAGGAGTTGGACTTTTACTTTCCCAATCTTTTGCATACACTGTTCTACCACAGGTTCCATCACTCACATTGACATCATTTGAAGTACATTCCATTAGGGTTTACTCACCTTTCTCTCTGCATGTTGCAGCTATCTACCGCCCACCTGGGCATCCAAAACAATTTTTGGAAGATTTTTCTGCCTGGCTCCCTCACTTCCTATCCTCAGACATCTCCACCATTATCATGGGTGATTTCAATATTGCTATTGATTGTCCAAAATCTGCTGCTCATGCCTCCAAACTACTCTCTCTAACTTCCTCTCTTGGCCTCTCCCAATGGACTAACTCCTCTACTCATCAGGAAGGCCACTGCCTTGATCTAGTATTCACCAGACTATGCTCCATCTCTGAACTCACTAACACTCCTTTCCCCCTCTCAGATCACAACCTTATCACCTGCATGCTCTCCTACGTTAATTCAAACCCTGTGTTGCTGAAGTCCTCCAATCTTCCTCAAACCCGCAGAAATATTAACACAATTAATCTTCAAGAACTTTCCACTTCACTCCAACAACTGCTTTCACCTATTTCTGCATTCACCTCTCCTGAGATGGCTGTATCACACCTTAATGAGACTCTAGAACTAGCCCTTGATGAAGTGGCTCCAGCTACCCATCACACTCCACATAGGCCTAGATGTCAACCATGGCACTCCAAATTAACAAGACAACTACAAAAACTCACACGAAAACTTGAACGTCAGTGGCGTAAATCTCGTATTTCAAGTGACTTCCTCACATATAAGACTGTCTACCATTCTTATAAAAATGCCCTGGACACTGCCAAACAAACATATTTCTAAACTCTTATCTCTGCTCAAGCCTCCAACCCCAAACGACTCTTTAATACATTTAAATCACTTCTGAATCCTCCCTCACCTACCCCACCAGCCACTATCAAGGCACAGGATCTTGCTTCCTACTTCAAGGAGAAAATTGATAAGATCCGAAATGAAATGGTATGCTTTTCGGCAGCCAGTGACCTGCTCCGTTCTTTACCTGAACCCTCTGGCACTCTTTCTTCATTTGATCCCACAAATGAAGATGAAGTATCTGTTATGCACACCAGTGCCTGCAGGAATGTACTGGTGTCTGAACTGTTATGCACACCAGTGCCTGCAGGAATGTACTGGTGTCTGAACTGTTATGCACACCAGTGCCTGCAGGAATGTACTGGTGTCTGAACGGATAGGGATGCAAAACAAATGAACTCACAGACAGACTGGGGAATATGACATTACGTACACAGAAGGTGATAGGGTAACAAAATAAACACAAAGTGAACAGATAAGCCCAGAGGCTAAGAAACTGGGTGTCTCCCTAGTATTAGGAATGCTCAGATGGAAAAAGCAAGATGTTGTGTTTTAATACGTAGAGAACCCGAAATGCTGTTGCTAAGGGCAACAGCAAAACCCTAAAGGGTTACCAACGGGTGTGGCAGTAAACTCCTTGGTCAGAGATGGAATGATAGACACAAGGAGAGTCTCCACAATCCTAATCCTCACTTGCAGTGCACAGGTTCAGCTTACTGCCACTAAACTGACACCTGAACACCTTTGCACAGTGAGAAAGGATTTAGGCAGGCAAGTCTGAGAATACAGCCACAAACTTGCTAAGTTCACAGAGTAGCAAAAGAACCCCAGCAAGTTAAACGACTGACTCCAGTTTTACTGCTAGGTCTGGATTGGCAGAGTGTAGTACCAAACCCCAAGGCCTATTTGCAGTAAGCAACAACAAATACAAAGCTACACAGTACTGGCTAACTTTCAGGAACTGACTAACCAACAGAGATTCAGCAGCATCTGCTTAACCTGAGAAGAGGCCTTATATAGCAGGTGCTGTCCACGCCCCACTCATACCTCACAGACTGTGAGCACAAAAACCAGCACCGGATCCCCTGCCGTGCACAAAGCCTGTAACCACTGCACAGCAAAAGACCCGAACTGGAGTATCAGCTGCGCTCAGGCCACTCCGCTAGCACTTGTCTCCCGGTTGCCATGACGACGTGGCAGCACAGGGCAGGAGACCCTAACAGTACCCCCCCTCTGACGAGGGGTCAAAGAACCCCTACCACCGGGTTTATCGGGGAACTGCGAGAAGAAAGAGCGTATCAGTCTGGGGGCAAGAAGATCACAACTGCGCACCCACGACCGCTCCTCCGGGCCATACCCCTTCCAGTGCACCAAAAATGACAGCCGACCCCGAACCATCTTGGAGTCAAGAATCCTTTCAACAACAAACTCCCTCTGGCCACGTATGAGAAGAGGAGAAGGTCTTCCACTGGAAGAAGGATTACTAATCGCCCGTTTTAAAAGGGAACAATGAAATGTTTTATTGATACCCAAAGAACGGGGCAGATCTAACTGAAATGCCACCGGATTGATAACCCTGGTGATCTTATAAGGGCCGATGAACCGGGGGCCTAACTTATGAGATGGCTGTCTCAACTTCAAATTCTTGGTAGACAACCAGACGAAGTCTCCTAATTTGAAGCTGCAGGGTCTTTTCCGCTTATCAAAAACCCTTTTGGTCACTAATGACACAGACACAAGGGCTTTCTTCACTTTCCTCCAAATACCTCTAAGGACCGAAACCACAGAGGAACCACCAGGCGTGGAGTCCAGGGGGTCAAAAGAATTGGCCTTAGGATGATGCCCATACACACAAAGGATGGGAGAGATCCCTGTAGCAGAGTGAGCCGCGTTGTTATTGGCAAACTCCGCCATGGACAGATGAGCAACCCAGTCAATCTGACACTTGGAGACATAACACCTGAGGAACTGCTCCAAGGACTGGTTCACCCTTTCAGTCTGCCCATTAGACTGCGGATGGTAGCCTGACGACAAGCTGACAGAAATCTGGAGATCGGAACAAAATGCCCTCCAGAATTTGGCCACAAACTGGGATCCGCGGTCAGACACCACATCAAGTGGCAACCCGTGGAGACGCACAACATGCAGCATAAATAATTCAGACAGGCGTCTGGCCGATGGCAGCCCAACCAGTGGAACGAAGTGCGCCATCTTCGAAAACCTGTCAACGACAACCCAGATGGCTGTCATCCCCGAGGATTTGGGCAAGTCCACCACAAAATCCATTGAAATGTGGGTCCATGGCTTAGATGGAATAGAGAGTGGATGTAATGGGCCAACAGGAACCCCTCTAGGAGTCTTATTTCGGGCACAGATGTCACATGCCCGAACCCACTGATCCACATCCTTAGCCACCGAGGGCCACCACACCACCCTAGATAGCAACTCCCGAGTTCTGGCAATACCCGGGTGACCTGCCGACTTCTTGGCATGGAATTCCAGGAACACTCGCTGTCTTAACCTAGGAGGCACAAACAAAAGACCTACCAGAAGGTCTGGAGGAGCCTGCTCCTGTGCTCTAAGGACTAATGACAAGAGGTCCTGGGTAATGCCCACTTTAATACATAATGGGGACACAATGGGTAACGGCTACTCGGTTGTCTCCTGGATTGGAGCAAAACTCAGCGAGAGCGCATCAGCCTTGATGTTTTTTGACCCAGGGCGATATGTTATCAAAAAATTAAAGCGAGCAAAAAACAAAGCCCATCGTGCCTGCCTGGCATTGAGACGCTTCGCTGACTCTAAATATGCCAGATTCTTATGGTTGGTGAGAATTGAGACCACAAACTTAGCCCCCTCAAGCCAGTGTCTCCACTCCTCGAGTGCATCCTTAATAGCCAACAATTCCCGGTTACCCACGTCATAATTCATCTCGGCAGGCGAAAATTTACGGGAAAAGTAAGCACAAGGATGAAGGCGATTATCAGACACTCCCATCTGAGAGAGCACTGCCCCAATACCCATCTCAGAGGCATCCACCTCCACCACAAAAGGACGCTCTGGATCTGGGTGTCGCAGCACCTTGGCCGAGACAAATGCCCTTTTGAGACGGGCAAAAGCTGCTTTAGCCTCACAAGACCAGTGAGCAACATCCGCCCCTTTCTTAGTGAGTGCCACCAAGGGCGCCACTATAGACGAAAATCCAGCGATAAATCGTCTATAAAAATTCGCAAAGCCCAGGAAACGCTGAAGCGCCTTCAAACTAGTGGGCTGCACTCAATCCAGGACTGCCTGTACCTTGGAACCCTCCATTTGGAAACCTTCTGGGGAGATAATATATCCTAGAAATGCGATTTGCTGAACTTCAAATTCGCACTTCTCCAGCTTCGCCCCAAGCCGGTGGTCTCTGAGTTTCTGGAGGACTAAGCGTACATGCTTCCGATGTTCCTCCAGGGAATGGGAGAAGATCAGGATGTCATCTAAGTAAACAACTAAGAATCTATCCAAATATTCCCTGAGTACATCGTTCATGAAATCCTGGAAGACTGCCGGGGCATTACAGAGCCCAAAAGGCATCACCAAATATTCATAATGCCCTGAGTGAGTATTAAAGGCAGTCTTCCATTCATCCCCCTCTCTTATTCGGATTAGATTGTACGCCCCGCGTAGGTCAATCTTAGAAAAAATGGTGGCAGTACGAAGCTAGTCAAACAAGACCAAAATGAGAGGCAGTGGGTATGAGTTTTTAATCGTGATACGGTTCAATTCCCTGAAGTCGATGCAGGGTCGCAACGAACCGTCCTTTTTACCCACGAAGAAGAACCCCGACCCAACTGGAGACTGTGAAGGTCTGATAAATCCCTTAGCCAAGTTCTCCTGAATGTACTCTGCCATAGCCTGAGTCTCAGGACGTGACAGGCAGGGCCGGCGCTATCACTAGGCAGCTTTAGGCAGCTGCCTATGAGCGCCGGCCACTGGAGAGCGGCAGAACACACTGATGAGAAAATGCTGTCTCTACAAATCTGTCGCCCCCCCACCTCCGTGATAGCGCCTCACATATTCACTTGAGGGCTCAGGCATGTTGCCTGCACCCTTACCACCCCCCCACCCCCAGGGCCAGGGCACTTTTATTTTCCCTTTGCAGCCACATGCTGCAGTGTGCTCATACAGAAGCCAACGCTCTGCTGAGTTTGCTTCCTGCATGGACAGGAACAGGAAGTCACGTGGTGCACATGTGACTGTGAGAGAGGAGAGGAGCCTTCAGACGTGAGGAGCAGCAGCCAAGCAGCAGGTCTATCAGAAAGCCATACCATACGGGGGAGCACAGACTCAGGTACATTCTGCTGCTAATGAGGGAAACTGGTAATTTTACTGTGTGCAGGGGAGGGGGGGGGGATATATTAGTGTGTGCAGGGGGGGTATATTAGTGTGTGCTGGGGAGGGGGGTGGTATATTAGTGTGTGCAGGGGGGGTATATTAATGTGTGCAGGGGAGGGGGTGGTATATTAGTGTGTGCAGGGGGGGTATATTAGTGTGTGCTGGGGAGGGGGGTGGTATATTAGTGTGTGCAGGGGGGGTATATTAGTGTGTGCAGGGGAGGGGGTGGTATATTAGTGTGTGCAGGGGGGTATATTAGTGTGTGCTGGGGAGGGGGGTATATTAATGTGTGCAGGGGGGGTTGTATATTAGTGTGTGCAGGGTAGGGGGGGGTGGTATATTAATGTGTGCAGGTGAGGGGGGGGTGGTATATTAATGTGTTCAGGGGAGGGGGGGTGGTATATTCGTGTGTGCAGGGGAGGGGGGTGGTATATTAGTGTGTGCAGGGGGGTATATTAGTGTGTGCATGGGAGGGGGGGTGGTATATTAGTGTGTGCAGCGGAGGGGGGTATATTAGTGTGTGCAGCGGAGGGGGGTATATTAATGTGTGCAGCGGAAGGGGGTATATTAATGTGTGCAGCGGAAGGGGGTATATTAATGTGTGCAGCGGAAGGGGGTATATTAATGTGTCCAGCGGAGGGGGTATATTAATGTGTCCAGCGGAGGGGGTATATTAATGTGTCCAGCGGAGGGGGGTGGTATATTAATGTGTGCAGCGGAGGGGGGTGGTATATTAATGTGTGCAGCGGAGGGGGGTGGTATATTAATGTGTGCAGCGGAGGGGGGTGGTATATTAATGTGTGCAGCGGAGGGGGGTGGTATATTAATGTGTGCAGCGGAGGGGGGTGGTATATTAGTGTGTGCAGCGGAGGGGGGTATATTAATGTGTGCAGCGGAGGGGGGTATATTAGTGTGTGCAGCGGAGGGGGGGTGGTATATTAGTGTGTGCAGCGGAGGGGGGGTGGTATATTAGTGTGTGCAGCGGAGGGGGTGGGGGTATATTAGTGTGTGCAGCGGAGGGGGTGGTGGTATATTAGTGTGTGCAGCGGAGGGGGGGTGGTATATTAGTGTGTGCAGCGGAGGGGGGGTATATTAATGTGTGCAGGGGAGGGGGGGACGGTATATTAAAAATTTGTATGGGGGAGTGGCATATTAATGTGTTTTTGTTTTTTAATTAATGCAGTTTCCAACTGCCTATCACCCACTGCCTCTCCCCGCCCGTCACCTCTCTCCTGAGACCCTCTCCCTATCACTCACTGACTCTTATACCGCTTTTAGACCAACAGCGCGGGTCGCAGCCGGGAGCCTGACACGTGTGCTACCCGGCTGCGCCAGCTCCCTTTCCCACTGCACTCGCCAACCCGGCATATTGCCAGTGACGCGGCGGGGGTGGCACTTGGAGATCACATGATCTCCAAGCGCCGCCCGCACATTCACTGTACACTGCAAAGTTTGCCGAGTTGAACACGTGTTCAACCCTGCAAACCACCCGAGTTGGAATACCGGGTCACTCGACCCGGATTATTCCAACTCGAACCTTTTACACCAGCCAGCAACACGGGTTATGCACCTTCAAGTGCAATAATCCGTGTTATATGCTGGCGGTGTAAAAGGGGTATTAACCCTCACTCCGTCACCTCTCTTCTATTACACTCTTCCTGTTGTTCACCATTTCCCCATCACCTCTCTCGCTTGTTACCCAGTGACTCTCACCCTCTCAATGTCACCCTCTGTTTTCACCCTCTGCTTGTCACCTTCCTCCACTCACTGGTCACTGCCTGTCCCTAGCTTCACTCTCTACCCTTCTCCCACTGCCTCTCCCTGCTGTTACCCTTTTCCCGTCCGCTCTCTCTCCTGTCACCCTCTCCCTGTCACCTACTGACTTCTGTCACCCACCGTCTCTAACACTCACCCGATCACCCTCTCTCTTTTCACATTTCTGTGGGGTCTATTCATGAAGCAGTGAAAAGTGTGGAGAAGTAAGTCAGTGAAGAAGTTGCCCATGGCAACCAATCAGCTTATATAATTGCATAGAATACACTTTATAAATGTTACCTCAACACTGATTGGTTGCCATAGGCAACTTCTCCACTGTTTACACTGCATCATGAATAGACCCACATTTTCCTCCCCCCCCCCCCCCCCCACACACACACACACACCTTGCGATTTCAGTCTCAGGCGTGTTTTTGACCACCACCCCTTCAGCGATTGCAGACTCCCGCATGTTGCTCGCTAGCCCCCACCCCCACAATTGCAGACTCCTGCATGTACGGCATCCACCACGTACCACTATGTAAGCATGCAGGGGGGGGAGCAGGCTAAAGTTTTGCCTAGGGTGTCAAGAAACTTTGCACCGGCCCTGGTGACAGGGAGTACAACCTGCTCTTGGGAAGCTTAGCATTTGGCAACAAATCAATGGCACAGTCATAGGGGCGATGGGGAGGTAGTACCTCTGCAACTTTTTTGGAGAACACGTCCGCAAAATCTGCATAACACCCTGGCAATCCTGGCAAACTTAGCTGCGAGAGCCTGACTGGAAGGCTCAAGCAACTCCTGAAACAATCAGTACCCCAACTAAGAATCTCCCCAGAGACCCAGTCAAATTTAGGATTGTGGGCCCTTAACCAGGGTAACCCCAACACCAATGGGGCAAAAGTACAGACAGTCACATAAAAGGACAATTTTTCAGAGTGTGTGGCTCCAATAAACAAAGAAATCTGGCTAGTGCAAGAGGTAATTTTACCTTGGGATAATGGTTCCCCGTTTAACCCACAAATCTCAATTTCCAATGCCAAGGGTACTAAGGGAACAGAGTGTTTCAGGGCAAATTGGCGGTCCATAACAACCCCGTCGGCCCCACTGTCCACAAAGGCCTCAGTCTTGACAGTTTGACCGAGGATCTTCAAGGTCACCGGAATGATAAAAGTCTTCTTGGGGAATTCTGACTTCTGGCCTGACAGGATATTTCCCATCACCCTCAGGCCCTGAAGTTTTCCGGCTTTACTGGGCATGATACTACCACATGACCTTTATTCCCACAGTACAAACACAACCCCTGCTGTCTCCTCCGCGTCTTCTCACGCGAGGAGAGGCGGGTAGCCCCAATCTGCATAGGCTCCTCGGAAAATTCCTCAGAGTCTGAGGTTCCCTTGGGAAAGAAGGAAACCTCGGTCTCCCTTTCAAGCCTACGCTCTCTCAGCCGTCTATCCACCCGGATGGATAACTGCATGAGCTGATCCAAGCTATCAGGCAAGGGATATTGTACCAGTTGGTCTTTTATCTGGTTAGAAAGACCTCTTCGGTACTGGTGTCTCAGGGCTGGGTCATTCCACTGGGTATCATGGGCCAACCTCCGAAACTCCGTACAGTAAACCTCAACTGGCCTTTGCCCTTGCTTAAGGATCGAAATCTGAGCCTCGGCTGAGGCCGTCTTGTCAGGGTCATCATACAACATGCCCAGTGCCGTAAAAAAAGCATCAACACTTTTAAGCGACGGACAGTCAGGCTGCAACCCATATGCCAAGACCTGTGGGTCTCCTTGTAGCAAGGAAATCACTATGCCCACCCGCTGAATCTCCGACCCAGAAGACTGAGGCCTATGCCGGAAGTATAGCTTGCAGCTCTCCTTGAAACAAAAGAACTGCGAGCGATCTCCAGAAAAACGATCCGGGAGATTTACTTTCGGCTCCTTAACCCCTGAAGGTGCTGCTGCTGCGGGAGCTCCGCCAGCGGCCTGGGAGGTGTGCATTTTAATGGATAAATCATTAAATTGTCGAGTCAGGACCTGCACCTGATCGACCACCTGTTGCAACGTATTTTGAGGGGTATGCTCCATATTCCCACAAAATTTCAACAGGAGTATTGGGCTGCTGAATATGTTATGCACACCAGTGCCTGCAGGAATGTACTGGTGTCTGAACTGTTATGCACACCAGTGCCTGCAGGAATGTACTGGTGTCTGAACTGTTATGCACACCAGTGCCTGCAGGAATGTACTGGTGTCTGAACGGATAGGGATGCAAAACAAATGAACTCACAGACAGACTGGGGAATATGACATTACGTACACAGAAGGTGATAGGGTAACAAAATAAACACAAAGTGAACAGATAAGCCCAGAGGCTAAGAAACTGGGTGTCTCCCTAGTATTAGGAATGCTCAGATGGAAAAAGCAAGATGTTGTGTTTTAATACGTAGAGAACCCGAAATGCTGTTGCTAAGGGCAACAGCAAAACCCTAAAGGGTTACCAACGGGTGTGGCAGTAAACTCCTTGGTCAGAGATGGAATGATAGACACAAGGAGAGTCTCCACAATCCTAATCCTCACTTGCAGTGCACAGGTTCAGCTTACTGCCACTAAACTGACACCTGAACACCTTTGCACAGTGAGAAAGGATTTAGGCAGGCAAGTCTGAGAATACAGCCGCAAACTTGCTAAGTTCACAGAGTAGCAAAAGAACCCCAGCAAGTTAAACGACTGACTCCAGTTTTACTGCTAGGTCTGGATTGGCAGAGTGTAGTACCAAACCCCAAGGCCTATTTGCAGTAAGCAACAACAAATACAAAGCTACACAGTACTGGCTAACTTTCAGGAACTGACTAACCAACAGAGATTCAGCAGCATCTGCTTAACCTGAGAAGAGGCCTTATATAGCAAGTGCTGTCCACGCCCCACTCAGACCTCACAGACTGTGAGCACAAAAACCAGCACCGGATCCCCTGCCGTGCACAAAGCCTGTAACCACTGCACAGCAAAAGACCCGAACCGGAGTATCAGCTGCGCTCAGGCCACTCCGCTAGCACTTGTCTCCCGGTTGCCATGACGACGTGGCAGCACAGGGCAGGAGACCCTAACAGTATCATCACTCTTCTCGTCCTGCTTCTCCACTACCTCTCCTCTTGATCCTTTACCCTCACAAATAAGTAAAGCTCTGTCTCTGGTGCTCATCCCTACCTTAACTTACATATGTAATCTCTCACTCTCTCTACTGGTATTTTTCCTTCACTCTTCAAGCATGCAGTGATTACTCCCATTTTAAAGAAACAAAATTCTGACCCTAATGCTCTCTCAAACTACCGCCCTATCTCTCAGCTCCCTGTCTCTCTAAGCTACTGGAGAGACTTGCCTACACTCGACTCACACACTTTCTTAACTCATACACTTTATTGGATCCACTTCAGTCAGGCTTCCGTTCCCAACACTCCACAGAGACAGCACTGACTAAAGTGGTTAATGATTTGGTCACTACGAAGTCTAAAGGCCATTACTCACTACTTATTCTTCTAGATCTATTTGCTGCATTTGACACTGTAGACCACTCTCTTCTCATACAGACATTACAATCCCTAGGTCTTAAAGACACAGCCCTTTCTTGGTTCCTATCCTACCTATCTAATCGCTCCTTCAGTGTTCGCTTCTCTGAATCTACCTCCTCTTCGCTACCTCTTTCAGCTGGAGTACCGCAAGGCTCAGTCTTGGGTCCTCTGCTTTTCTCTATCTATACCTCATCTCTTGGTAAACTAATCAGCTCTTTTGGTTTTCAGTATCATCTGTACGCAGATGATACTCAAATCTACCTATCCTCAACTGACTTGTCCCTATCTGTACTGGACCGTGTCACTGAATGCCTTTCTGCCATTTCATCCTGGATGACATCTCGCCACCTCAAACTGAATATTTCAAAGACAGAGTTAATTATATTTCCACCGGCCAATAGTAGGTACCAACCTGATCTCTCTATCACTGTTGAAAACTCGACTATCTACCCTACCCCACAAGCTCGCTGTCTAGGTGTCATCCTTGACTCTGATCTGTCCTTTGTTCCCCACATTCAATCTGTCTCAAGATCATGTTACATGCATCTAAATAACATATCCAAAATACAACCATACCTTACACAAGACACTGCTAAAACTCTAATCCACGCTCCCATTATCTCCCGCATTGATTATTGCAATAGTCTCCTAACTGGTCTTCCCAAAACGAGACTCTCACCACTACAATCCATTCTGAATGCAGCGGCGAGGCTTATCTTCCTCGCTAGACGTTCATCGTCTGCAGATCCACTCTGTCAGTCCCTCCATTGGTTACCTGTACTCTACCGCATTCAATATAAAATACGTTTACTCACACATAAGACCATTAACCAAACTACACCAACGTACATCACTTCGCTTATCTCAAAATATCTCCCAACCCGACCTCTTCGCTCTTCACAAGACCTGCGTCTCTCATCCACACTCATTACTCGCTCCCACTCACGATTGCAGGACTTTCATCGGGCTGCACCCACTTGGTGGAATGCCCTACCACGCACAATAAGACTCTCCTCTAGTCTCCAAACCTTCAAGCGTTCCCTGAAAACTCACCTCTTCAGGCAAGCATACCAAATTCCAGAACCGCCCACATAACTTTCATAAACCTTCCTATCAAATTGCATCCACTCTGTACAGTCCACACATCTCCTCACATGTCTTCTCATTCTATGTAATAGATAGCACCTTTCCTTATGTACACATGCCTATTTCCCTATAGATTGTAAGCTTGCAAGCAGGGCCTTCCTACCTCTATAACTATTTGTTATCACCCATTTTGTTATTGTTATTTCAAATTGTAAAGCGCAACGGAATTTGCTGCGCTATATAAGAAACTGTTAATAAATAAACAAATAAAATTACTCCAATGAGATACATAGATATTTATATGCATTAGGTACAAGACCTACTACATTCCACAAGCACTTAGACCTGGGGGTACAAGTTAAGAGACTGGCCTGGCATGCAATCATGATGTGCACTTGCATTTAGGATCCATAGCCTACCAGTGAATAATTATAAGCCTGGAAAGACTTTGACATAGGCTGTGGGCTGCCCGATTATTTTACCAAAAAGCTGTAAGCCAGTGCCCCTATAAATAAAGACATTTAGGGTGGAATTCAATTGATTATTGGGGGTGATATTCAATTGAGTCTCGTTATCGCGCTAATTGCGCCCATAGAGGTAGGGTTTAGGTGCCCAAAGGGGTTACTTTTCGCGTATTTCAGCTCACCACCCCCTGGGGAGGGGGTGCAAGCTGAAAATGCAGACACTGACAGCCATGGCGCCCGAATGGAGTTACAATTGAATATCTCCGTTTGGATGCCATCTAGTGGCTGCCGGCGGAGAAACATTTGAATCTCGATCAAGTGCTATATTTATGAACATTTATAGTAAACTGCTTAACACTGAATGATAGTGCTGCTTTAAATTTTCAGCTTCAACCCAGTGAGTAGCTTTGTAAATATATCCCATATAGGGGTCTATGTACTAAACGTTGGAGAGAGATAAGTGGATGAAGATAAAGTACCAGATCTTAACTTCCATGTCAGAGGCTGTGTTTGAAAAATGACAGTTAGGAGCTGACTGGCTGGTTCTTTATCTCTGTCAACTCTCTGCAGTAGGCTTAGTACATAGACCCCATAGTCTGAAAAGGCCAAGAGTATACTGATTGTGTGTTCTTCTTGTCACCTAGTCAGTCAAACTCCCAGTGAGGTCCCAATTAAAAGTTTGGTGTATGGAAAACACTCACTGGCGCTGTATGGAGTGTGAGCAGCCTTATACTACCCTGGGTTCCACCCCCAACTGGGAATAAACAATGTAATATAAAATTATGGATAACACTTTGGTGCTAGCACTCACATAAATAATGTGTCCAACTTCCCAACAAATAATTAGAAAAGTCAATGTAATAAAAGAATATATATATATATATATATATATATATATATATATATATATACTCCTCTTGCTTGATGGGGGATCAACTTGTCGATAGCTCGTTGTGGACTGATGAGCATAAATAATCACCATCTTGAAGTTGATAATAATGTGAAGGATATGATTCACCTCCCTTTTTCGTCTCACACTGATGGTACCATGAAATTAAAAATATCCATTAATGTGTAGAGCTTTAGGATGAAGAGATGTAATAAATAGAGATGGGCCGGTTCAGTTCCCTTAGAACCGCACCCCCCCCCTCACCCCGGAAATCATGTCCCCAGCCCGGATCTGAGTCCGGCTTGGGATTTCCCGCCAGACACTCGGTAACCAGAACGAGGCAAAACGTCATCATCCCACTGTCGGATTCTCGCTGTTTTTTTCATCGCATATAAACATTCACGTCGCCGCCATTTTCACTCCATACTTGGAGAGTGAGGGAGACAGACCTCTGTCTCTCTCTGTGGGTGGTGGCGTCACTGTGTTAGGGGTGCTGTCCTGGCTATCCTGGCTGTCACTGGTGTTTCATGTGCTGGAGCTGTACATAGGCGTTGCTGTCCTGGCTGTCACTGTGTTGTACAGGGTGCAGGGGCACTGTTCTCCTGTATGCTGGAAAATATAGCGGTGCTGCTGGCCCTGTATGTTGTAAAAATTCAGAGATGCAGGTGTTAAAAATGAAAAGCACACTGCTCCTATATGCATTAAAATATAGGGGTGCTGCTGGCCCTGTATGTTGTAAAAATTCAGGGGTGCAGTTGTTAAAAATGAAAAGCACACTGCTCCTATATCCATTAAAATATAGGGGTGCTGCTGGCCCTGTATGTTGTAGAAATTCAGGGGTGCAGTTGTTAAAAATTAAAAGCACATTGCTGTATGCTGTAAAATATAAGGGTGTTGCTGTTCAAATAACATTACACTGGCCCTGTATGCTGTAAAAATTCAGGGGTGCAGTTGTTAAAAATTAAAAACACACTGCTCCTGTTTGCTGTAAAATATAGGGGTGATGCTGGTCAAATAACAAATAACATTACACTGGCCCTGTATGCTGTAAAAATTCAGTGGTGCAGTTGATAAAAAATAAAAAGCACACTGCTCCTGTATGCTGTGAAATACAGGGGTGCTGCTGGCCCTGTATGTTGTAAAGATTCAGGGGTGCAGTTGTTAAAAATTAAAAGCACACTGCTGTATGCTGTAAACTATAGGAGTGTTGCTTTTCAAATTACATTACACTGGCACTGTATGTTGTAAAAATTAAGGGGTGCAGTCAAAATAAATGTACACTGACCCTGTCTTGTATGCGGTAATAAGTCTAGGGTGCAGTAAATATCAATGTACACTGGCCCTGTCTTGTATGCTGTAATAATTATAGGGTGCAGTGAAAATCAATGTACACTGGCTCTGTCTTGTATGCTGTAATAATTATAGGGTGCAGTGAAAATCGATGTACACTGGCCATGTCTTGTAGGCTGTAAAATTACAGGGGTATTGTAAAAATACAGAGTTGCTGGCACTGTCTGCAGTTATGATGTCTAGGCCTGACCTTCACAACACTGTATGGGAAGAGAAGGCTCCTACCACCATTTGCACGCACCCTGCAGGCTGGGAGGAGCACCGCCAGGATGTCACTGTAGAAATACACCAGGATGAGTGTAGCTGGCACTGTATGGGTGTAGCTGGTGCTGCAGAGGAAGTTGACGATGATGTGGTTTGTTTGAATAATGCACCAGTGGAGACAGTTGTTGGCCATGGAATGAAAATTCCCATTGTCATGCCTGGGCAAAATACCAAAAAAGACACCTCTTCAGTGTGGAATTATTTCTCCACAAATCCAGACAACAGGTGTCAAGCCATCTGTTGCCTTTGTCAATCTATAATAAGTAGGGGTAAGGACGTTAACCATCTAGGAACATCCTCCCTTATACATCACCTGCAGTGCATTCATCATAAGTCATTGTCAAATTCAGAAACTTTGGGTAATAGCATAAGCAGTCCACTGACACCTAAATTATGTGGTTTTGTTTGTTTGAATATTATTTCTCTGTGAGGATGAGGATGTAAACACTGAAGTGGGGGGGGGGGGGGGGGGATCTGTGGATGAGGACAACATCCTGCCACTGTAGAGCCAGTTTGTGCAAGGTGAGATTAATTGCTTGTTTTTGGTGGGGACCCAAACAAACCAATAACCCTGTTGCTGAAATGTTTGTTTTTTTAAAATGTACATGTCCTGTTTATACAACATAAGGGTGAGTGGGAGGGCCCAAGGACAATTCCATCTTGCACGTCTTTGCTTTGTCTGCCACATCATTCCAGGGGTGCTGCCTATGCTGTATAAATTCAGGGGTGCAGATATGAAACAAGCTTCAACATCACAAACAGATTTTTGAAAACTAGCAGCAAAGGTGGAAATGGAAATGGAAAGTGGTTTTAAATAAAGTTGGGAGAGACCACATTTGTGGCCAAAGTCAGTGTGACTAACAAGAGACTGAATCATAATCCAGCGCAACTGCCGGAGGGGTAAACATGATGTCTTCTGCCGGAGCATCAGAGAGGTTCTTCTCAATTATTTCATGTTAGGGACTCACTCAAATGAATGGCTCCAATTAGTCAACCTTAATTTTGATTTATTATTGATGTCCCACATTTTGGGATTATCTTCTTTTCCTAAGGGCTGTGTAGGGTTATCGCAAGACCTCGCGGTGTTAGAAGATCAGAGTTTCAGTGATCTTGCATTGCATCAGCTTTCCATTGCACTGCAGCACTAGATGGGCCAGGAGCTCCAGTGATGCACAAACAGTTACTGAATAAGACCCAGTATGGCGTCTCATGGTGGCTTACAGCCAGGAAGATGTCTGGCTTGCCAGGCTGAGGCATGCTGTGGCACGGAGGTTAGCATCGCTTCCTACCACAGTCCTACTTATAGTATGAAATGAGTTTGGACTGTAGAGTCATGCTTAGTACTTAATTAATAGTAAAATATTTGCTTGATTGAAGTCCTTTCTGTTCCACACCAATATAGGAGTTGAGGTGAAAGGCTGTGTGTTGTTCCTGATTGCATGTGCCTCTCTAAGTTTTAATCACCTTCTTGACACTGTCCTCTTCATCTTGCCTCTTCTCGTAATGTGAAAAGTCATCAAATATGGAGGTGGTATTTTTGTAGCTAGCTATGATTCAGAGAACTTGGCGAGCTTTTTCCAGGGGGACCACCTGTCGCTGAAATGATGGGTTTATTAAACTTTGCATGTCCTGTTTAAACAACATAAGGGTGGGAGAGCCCAAGACAATTCCATCTTGCACCTCTTTATTTTCTTTGCATTATGTGCTCTTTGGGGCCTAGTTTTTAAAACTGCCATCCTGTCTGCCACTGCAGTGCCACTCCTAGATGGGCCAGGTGTTTTTGCCGCCCACTTGTGTTGCTTAGCTTAGTCATACAGTTACCTCGGTGCAACCTTTTGGCATAAAAACAATGGCCCTCATTCCGAGTTGATCGGTCGCAAGGCGAATTTAGCAGAGTTACACACGCTAAGCCGCCGCCTACTGGGAGTGAATCTTAGCTTCTTAAAATTGCGACCGATGTATTCGCAATATTGCGATTACTAACTACTTAGCAGTTTCAGAGTAGCTCCAGACTTACTCTGCCTGTGCGATCAGTTCAGTGCTTGTCGTTCCTGGTTGACGTCACAAACACACCCAGCGTTCGCCCAGGCACTCCCACCGCTTCTCCGGCCACTCCTGCGTTTTTTCCGGAAACGGTAGCGTTTTCAGCCACACGCCCCTGAAACGCCGTGTTTCCGCCCAGTAACACCCATTTCCTGTCAATCACATTACGATCGCCGGAGCGAAGAAAAAGCCGTGAGTAAAAATACTTTCTTCATAGTAAAGTTACTTGGCGCAGTCGCAGTGCGAACTTTGCGCATGCGTACTAAGCGGATTTTCACTGCGATGCGATGAAAAAGAACGAGCGAACAACTCGGAATGAGGGCCAATATTGTGAGGTGTTCAGAGTAGACTGGAAATGAATGTTATTGAGGTCAATAATACCGTAGGATCAAAATTACTCCAAATTCTGTGATTTTAGCTGTTTTGTGTCTTGTTTTTTTTAAATCATCCAGATCCAAAACCGAAAGGGTGGTTTTGGCAAAACCAATCCAGATCCAAAACACAAGCAGGGATCCAGATCCAAAACCCAAACATAAAACACGAAAAGTGCTCGCCGCACATCTCTAGTAATAAAGACCCTAAATATGCCAAATTGGTTAAAGTTGTATTCATATAGAGGTTCTTTCACACCTTTATATATCACGCCAGGTCAATAACGTACCCTACTCACAATGTATATGGAGGGAACACATCTATAAAGGTATCTTTTTTCCCACCCAAAATAACTTGTAATTAGACGTGAGATTTAGATAGAACGTACCCAGACTTACAAAAGATTAGGTGAGTACATGCACGCGCAGCGGCCGCACTGTGCATGCGCATACTCACTGGTGCGATTGCCTCTGCCTGATTGACATGCAGAGGTGGTTGTGGGGTGGGGAGGGAGGCATGTCCGGACCTTACTGAGTCATCACACACAGCTGCTGCATCCCAAAACATGGATGGTAGCTACCTGCTTACGCAACTAGCCTGCATAGGCAGTGAGCTGCTCACCGGTGCAAAAGCATCACCACCGTGCGATGCTTTCACACCTCTGCTGGGGGGTAGGGCTTGACATGCGGGGTGGATTAGCCCTGTGCAGGATTGGACTGGCCCACCAGGATACAGGGGAAACCACCGGTGGGCCCCACTGTCTGAAAGCCCACCCCCCTCTAAGGATTAGGTTCCGGACTGTGCACTTTAATTCTGAATCGGGCCCTTTGTTTCCCATATTTTTTAATCAGGGCTCATAGAGCCCGGGGCTGGTTATGCTTGGGGGTAGGGACCCCACACATTTTTTTCTGATCTATAACTATATTACTTTTACACTCAGAAGCAGTGCACATAGGGGGTGATTCAGACCAGATTGCTGATGTGCGTTTTCGCACAGCGGGCAATCAGGTCTTAACTGTGCATGCGTAAGCACCGCAATGTGCACGCACGTCAGACAAGAACAATGGGCATCATGGTCAGCAACAGGATGGTGTGAAAATTCCTATTTCATGGGCGTTCACAAAGGTATTGACAAGAAGAGGCCATTTGTGGGTGGTAACTGACCATTATCTGGGAGTGTCAGGGAAAACGCAGGCGTGCCCAAGCATTTTCAGGGAGGGTGGTTGACATCAGCTCCGGCTCTGATCAGCCTCTTCTGATCGCACTGTAGGAGTATGTCCTGGGCTGTGCAGAGACTGTACACAGTGGATTTTTGCAGCTCGGCGTACACATGGGATCACACACTTGCACTGAGAATTTACACACCCCCTGGAGGCGGCGACTCTCTGAATGCAGGACAGAAGTTAGCAGCCCAGCGATCAGGTCTGAATCACCCTCATATCACACTGATCTGTGCAGGCTTTGGCATGCAAGCTGCACACGGTGATGTCTATTTGAAAAGTGTATTTTGTCTCCAGTTTGCTCTGTGTTTGTAAACACGATTCTTATTAAAATTTTCATGTTTTATTCTTTCCTATTAAAAGAACTTGTGAGTTGGTTCGATGGTGTATTGACGGGATAGCAGTTGATTTACCGATGAACACAATACCGACGGTCATAATCCCATCAGCCATTGACCGACAGTCAAAATACCAACATGGTCAAAAAAACGACAAAATACTGCCATTCATTATACCAACATGTTCAAAATGTCGACATAGTCAGAATACCGACATTTGAAATGCCAACATGCATTTTAAGGAATTTTTGCCGAAAAACAGACTCGTTCATACTTTACCATCCCAGTGGACCTGGAGGCTGGAGGGAGGCTATAATAGTGTGCCAAGTGCAGCGAGGCACCATGCCCGAAACATGGCGAACGCAGCAACCCTGAAAAACTCTTTATGGTATTTTGAAATGTCGGCATTTCAAATGGAGGTATTCTGACTATGTCAGCATTTTGAACATGTCGACATAATAAATGTCTGTATTTTGACTGTTTTGATATCTTGACTCGGTCAATGGCTGTCGGGATTATGACTGCCGGTATTGTGTCCGTCGGTAAATCATACTGAACCCGTATTGACTTCTGTTTGCAGATTCTGACATTTTGCAGTTTAAATCCTGTTTACACTCCCATGTTTAGCTTTAGTAAATCTCCAAGTTTACAAATAAAGGTTAAACTCGCCTGAGAATGCAATCTTGGCCAAACATTTTTTGTAAACATCCCCTAGTGCAGTGGTTCCTAAACGTTTTCACTTCAAGGCATCCTGAGTGTTTCATCGGTTTTTCCGAGGTACCAGTTGGCCAAAAGAATATACCAAACTTTATATCCCAACAACTAATTAGCCATTAGAAAGAATAACATAAATAAATAGAAAAAATATATATTCAAGTATTTAATAATTAGGCACATGGAGAGGAGCTGGAGATGCAGAGACATACAGGCAGATGGTGTGTACGGGGCTGGAAAAGACACAAGGAGATGTGGAGAAACAGGAATATACTGGAGATACACAGTGGGCGGTGAGGCTGAGAAACACGGCAAGAGGATTAGACTGCGAGATACAGTGGGTGGGGGGTTATGAGAGACACTGGAGTTGATGAGGCAGGAAAGAAACTAGGGATGAGTGGTACGGGTTCAATATCTTGAAATTGGATCATTACATTTTGGCAACCGTATTTGATCCTAGGTTTAAGCCGTATGCTGTGTCTTTCTATCCAACTGACCCAGATCTTAAGAGATGCAAAGAGCTCCGGGTGAGCAAATGGCAGCTCAAGTGACACGTGGCACTACAACGTCTCCTTCAGTTTCTTCATCAGCAGCCGGGAAAAAACTCACCTTTCCCAAAAGAGCTAGTGATGATGCAGATAAGTCAACACAACATTTTGACATCTGATCTGGTCCAAATTAATAGCCCAGGATTTGTGATACCTCTACCATAACTCCATCTGATACGGTCACCATACAAATAATGGTTGAGGATTATTTTCATGAATTTGGAAGCCCTTGTACAAACTGGCTTTGCATTACTTAAGCTGCCTAACCTCCAGTGTGTACTCAGAGAGTTTTCAGCACAGCCGGGAACCTTGTCAGTGATCGGCGTAGGAAGCTACTTCCTCAAAATGGGGAAAAGATGATGTTCATCAAAATTAACTGAAAATTCCTTGAGGAAGGCCTTTCCTGGCAAATACGTCAAAGCACAGAGACTTCTGTAATGGTGGATTCAAGCAGGGATAAATTAATATTGTGTGTGGAGGATGTACGCACTGATGAGTGTGAGGATGAGGATGGCAATGACGATGACATCTAGCCACTGTAGGGCTGTTGCCTTAAGCCGATTGGTAGCTTGTTTTGTGGGGGCCATAACAAACCAAGCACTTCAGCCACAAAAGCTACAGTCCTTGTCCCTGGAGGGCTTGGTTTGTTAAAGTGTGCATGTCCTTTATAATATCCAACATACAGGTGTGTGGGAAAGGCCCAAGGATAATTTCATCTTGCACCATCATTCATTTCTCACACTGGTGTGAGGCAATGCTTCTTCAATGTGCTATAAAGTGCCATTTGTTTCTGACGCTGCTCTGTCGCTTAGTAAACCAGCCAGCTCACTGCAGACTTTGGCCTAACATGGATGAAAATAATGTTATTGAGGTTAATAATACTCTAGGGACAAAAAAATGCCCAAATTAAGTGATTTTATCTTTATTTGTAACAGTCATGGCTGTTTGGCAAATCCAAAGCTGGCTGATGACTCAGAACCAAAGCCAAATCTGGCAAGAATGGCCCAGCTCACATCCCTGAAAGAAACAGGTGAGGAAGAGGCAAGAGAGAGATGGGGAGAGCTTAAAGATTGAACCAGTGGCTGACCAGCCTGTACTTACCGCAAAGGGACGGAATGCCCCAAAACATGAGTGTGCTGGAGCCCATAATGATGATGGCTGCTGATGAAAAAACAGGGGGTTGCCCATCTTTGATGCATGTACATTAGATAGATATTCCAATACTTGCTTTGACCTACCGGTAATAGGCTGCCACTGCTGGATGTCACAGCAGCCGCATCCAATTTCGAATCAGTCCCAATGACCGTTATCTGACTGGCAACAGAGTGCATACTGAGGGCCCTGGGTCCACTTTTCCCTTTCAGCCATAAGGAGATAATAATACACATTACTACACACACCAATGTGAAAACTGTCACTGACTGCATTTAGCATGGTATGTGGTGGAAGGATGTATTGAGGGTCATGGTAATGATATTATTACATTATTATATATATTATATATAAGTGGAACGTAGCAGTCGAGGTCAGGCTGGTGACGGACTGAGCACAGTATGCAGCTGGAGGATTAGCTGCTGCCGAGACTGACGCTGTGAGTGAGTAGAAGTGTGTGTGAGTGTGGGCCGCTACCGCTGTCGGGTAGCGGGCCGCTGATGCTGCTACTGCAGCAAGTCGGTGTAAGTGTGTGAGGGCCACTACTGTTTTGTGTGTGTGAGAGGGGCCATGTTTGTGTGTATGAGAGGGGCCACGTTTGTGTATGTGCGAGAGGGGCCACATTTGTGTGTGTGTGAAAGGGGCCACATTTGTGTGTGTGAGAGGGGCCACATTTGTGTGTGTGTGAGAGAGTGAAAGTGGGATAGGCCTACTGCTGCTGGGGGAGTGATAGTGAGTTGCTGCCACAGCCCTCAAGAGGGGGGACTGTGATCGGATAGAAGAGACAAGTGCTGTAAGCCAGGTGCAAGGCAACAAGTGGGAAGGAGGTGTCGTGAGCCAGAGCAACTGCTAGGAGGGGAAGCAGTGAAGCAGGAGGGGGCCCACTCAGATAAGTTTTGATTACCTACTTTATTGAATTAGCTATTTTTATTCTTTTGTGAATATTGTTCTCTTCACAGCTAGGCCATAGTATAATATTGTACTGCACGGCTTGAATTGTTTTATTGTTTTTCAGAAGGTTATAGGGAGTTAGAGTTTTCAAGCAAATGGGTGGTGCCGTGATTGAGAATCTCACTCAGTGCATGTCGTGTAAGATGAATGCACACCTGGAGCAATCGATCCAGTGTGAAAACATCTGTGCGAAGTGTGTGCGAACGGCTGGCCTGTGTTAGGCGCGGCGGTCTTCGGCCGTGCCCTGACTGAGCAGCGGTCACGGCCGCCGCGCCTCTCTCCTTCCCTGTCCTTCGCACGGCACCTAGCAATGCCAGGACGCCGTGCGCACGATAGCCGCCGGGTCCCTGGCAACGCAGGACACCGTGCATGCAGGGCCGCCGGGTGCATAGCAACGGGGATGCCACAGGTGGACCGCGTTCCCCGTTGCTAAGAATAGTTAATTAGGTTGCTCATGCAGCAGGGCAGCTGCACGGCAACTAGTAATTAGGGTCTGGGGGCTGGTCCTGCTGGCCCTCCTGTTATTGGCCAGCAGGGCCTTTTTATGTGAGCCAGCACACTGCAGCCCCGCCGGTGATAGCTTCTTGTATGCTTTTCCTGCCTTGCAGAACTCTGTTCCTGTCAGCCGTGTGTGGTGGATCTTGCTCCCTGCCCTTTGGTACTTTGGAGGTCCGAAGCCGGTCCTGGGAATCCTTCTAGTCCTTGTGAACCTGTTTGTCATCTGGGGTTCTCGCCCGGTTTCGTGAGTAGCGGCTTCTGCCGCGTGTTGCGGCCTATGCCGCTTAGTGTTTACTTTACTGTGAATTGGTGCATTTGCGGAGGTTTCCGCTTTCACTGTCCTCCCCGGAACTCGGCGGTGCCGTGTAGGGGAGTGGACAGTGGTTTCTTTGTAGTTCTTTTTCCTTTGGCGGCGTGCCGCACATACGTTTAGTTTTTAGGTAGTTTATAGCCCCTAGCGTGGTTGTTTCAGTTAGAGGTCCCCTTGTTATTACCCTGTCTCAGTTCACGCCTTGTCTCTCTTTAAGACCTGAGGGGGCATCGGAGTTGGGCAGACCTAATCCGCCCTTCAAACGCGGCTGCCATGGGCCCAAGAAACCATAGTCGTTCAGGCGTGAATTGATAACACGGGTAAGACAACGGAGGTAGGGTGCTAGGGGCTATTTCCTTCCCATTTCCCTATCCCAGCATTCCGTCTTGGTGCTCAGGACTCACTACATAAGATCTCCCCTGTCCTGAGCATCAGGATCGTAACATTATCACCGGCCAACATAAAAAAAAAAAGGGGGTTTAATTTTTTCCGTTGTATTGGTGGGCCTAGAAATTCGGCCTCATGAATCCGGCAGGTGTAGGGCCAAACCCCAGTCAGCTTTTGGTTAACCAAATACAGGAATTAACTCAGATGGTTCAGGACCTTACTTTTCGGGTGAGATCGCAGGAAGATCTTTTGCGAGCCTCCCCGAGTATGGTTCCAGAACCAAAGATGCATTTACCTGACCGTTTTTCGGGTAACTGAAAGGATTTTTTAAATTTTCTGGAAGCTTGTAAGCTTTATTTTCGTTTAAGGCCCCGTTCCTCTGGTACTGAGTCTCAGCGGGTCGGGATTGTGATGTCTCTACTTCAGGGTGATCCACAGACCTGGGCGTTTGGGCTAAGAGCGGATGATGCTGCTTTGTTATCAGTAGACACCTTTTTTAAATCCTTAGGCCTCTTATATGACGACCCAGATAGAGAAGCATCAGCTGACAGTCACCTGTGTGCCCTTAAGCAAGGCAAAAATCCAGCAGAGGTGTATTGTACCGAATTTCGCCGTTGGTCGAACGACTGTGACTGGAATGACCCGGCCCTGCGCAGTCAGTTTCGCCTCGGACTGTCGGAAGTGATTAAAGACAGTCTCCTTCAGTACCCCGCTCCTGAGACTCTAGACAAACTCATGGAGCTCGCTATTAAAATTGATCGTCGTCCCCGAGAGCGGAGGGCTGAAAGAGGAACAACTTTTAGGCCTAATCCATGTGTATATACTTTTCCTGAGGACGTCGAGGAGCCCATGCAAATGGGTCTCTCCTGGCTGTCACCAGAGGAAAGAACCAGAAGGTTAAGTTCTGATCTTTGTTTGTATTGTGGTGGTAAGGGACATATCGCACGTAACTGCCCGAACAAGCCGGGAAACGCTCTGACCAAGTGAATTGTGAGGGGGTTCACTTGGGTCTGTAGTTAATCTCCTCTAATAATTCTCTATTAGTTCCGGTAAAGATTTCCTTTGGCAGCCTCAGTTTGTTGGTGTCGGCCTTCGTCGACAGTGGAGCTGCAGGAAATTTTATGGATTTAGCTTGGGCTAAGGCTTTAGGCGTTCCACTGATACCCTTAGATAGACGTATCACCATGCACGGCTTGGATGGGGGTCCGCTTTCCAATGGGGTTATTACTCACCGCACACCTCCAGTATTGCTGACAGTGGGGGCCCTACATTCAAAAGAAATAGAATTTTACCTTACACGTTGTCCGGCAGTTCCAGTAGTTCTGGGTCACCCCTGGCTTGCCTTTCATAATCCCACCATAGACTGGCGGTCTGGGGAGATTTCCCAATGGGGTCCTTTTTGTGTTAAGGAGTGTATTTCCCATCCTGTCCGGGTTGCGGCAGTTACCCCAGAACTTATTCCTCTGGAATATCGGGATTTTGCTGATGTGTTCTCCAAGGGTAATGCGGACGTTCTGGCTCCCCATCGGTCTTATGACTGCGCTATAGATTTAGTTCCCTGGGCCACTTTACCTAAGGGGAGATTATATGCCCTCTCCGCGCCAGAAACCACGGCTATGGATAATTATATCCAGGAAAGCCTGAAAAAAGGCTTCATTAGGCCTTCGAAATATCCTTTGAGTGCAGGATTCTTTTTTGTTGAGAAAAAAGATGGGTCGCTCAGACCATGTATTGATTTTCGGGCTCTGAATAACATTTCTGTTAAAAACACCTACCCTTATGGTATACTGAGGTCCTTCCTGCAGCTTCAGCGGGATTACAGTATACCCTCTTCACATTTCTACCGATACCTGCAGTTGAGACATGCACTTAACGCACAATTTCCCGAAGCTCCTCCGACGATTGCCGACTCCCCAGTCAAGTCTCTCCTGCAGTCCCTGGGAAGCGGACATCTGGTGTCCAACATTTATGCAAGTATGCTTCGATCTCACTATTCTGACCCGTTGTCCCTTCTCAGGAGCAGGTGGGAATCTGACTTGGGCGCCATCTCTGATGAGATATGGGAGGGTGCTTTATGCTCTCCACGATTATCCACTACCACCACTAGATATCAACAAATTCAACTGTTTATAATACACAGAGTATATATGACACCAGTGCGGTTGCGACATATAGGGGGTACCCACTCCTCCAGGTGTCCTAAGTGCGATACTCTGGATGCGGACTTTTGGCACATTATTTGGCTGTGTCCTAAGGTAGCCGTATTCTGGTCGGGTGTTATTGACGCCCTGGTGTCAACAGGTATTCCCTCATCTATATGCTCCCCGATGACATGTGTGCTATCTGCTGTGGAGGAGGATGCCCTGGACCCCCCTGCCAGACGTTATGTCATTAATCTGTGTGGCCTGGCCAAGGTGTGCATCGCTAGGCTTTGGCTAGCCAGGGATGCGCCCACATTACGGTCCTGGGTCTCACTTGTAAATGATACAGTCTCTCATGAGAAATATGTATACTTAGCTAGAAAAGCGGAGAATAAATATCAGGACCTGTGGGGTCGCTGGCTTGAGTCCCCGCTCTCTAGGACCCGGAACATCTAGACATACAACGGGGGTTAGAGTGGGTGGGTACCTTAATTCTATATCGGGTGAACTGCCTCTTGTTGTTTGCGTTGTCCCCTGGCGCCCGCGGTCAGCCACTCCCGCTCCAGTGTCAGTGCGGTAGCTCTGCGTTTAGCTCAATATTTAAGGAGTGTGGCCGTAGAGGATTATGCACGGCACATTGTTATACAAGTTATATGCTACCATGTGATATTGATTCTAACTTATAATTTACGATTCGAAGGTTGAGCCTGCACCGGTTTACTATGATAAGTATGATAATTGGTCCCTACTGGACATGGGAATCTGCGTATTCCCAGGGTGAGGTTCTGATGTGAGTTGCGCTGTTTTTTTCTTTGTGTTTTTGTTTAAGTAAAAATTGAAAATCAATAAAAAAGAATTGAATTAAAAAAAAAACACCTACCCTTTGCCTTTGATTTCAGTACTTTTTGATCAGTTACGCTCTGCCGTTATCTTCTCAAAAATCGATCTTAGAGGAGCTTACAATCTCATCCGAATAAGATCTGGGGATGAGTGGAAGACGGCTTTCAGCACACAGTCGGGTCATTATGAATACCTGGTGATGCCCTTTGGGCTGTCAAATGCTCCTGCGGTATTTCAAGACCTCATCAATGATGTTCTTCGTGACTTTCTTGGAAAGTTCGTTGTCGTTTATTTAGACGACATTTTGATTTATTCTGAGTCTATGGAACAACATATTACCCATGTGCGTCTGGTTCTTAAAAAACTACGGGAGAATCATTTATACGCAAAACTAGAGAAATGTGATTTTCACATCACGGAAGTGTCCTTCTTGGGGTATATTATTTCTCCCCAGGGATTTTTCATGGAACCGAAAAAACTCCAGGCCATCCTTAATTGGGCGCAACCCACAAATTTAAAAGCAATTCAGCGCTTTTTAGGGTTTGCAAACTATTATAGGCAGTTCATTCATACCTTTTCTGATTTGGTCGCTCCTATAGTAGCATTGACTAAAAAAGGAGCGGACCCTTCCAATTGGTTGCCTGCAGCCGAGTCTGCCTTTCGGGCCTTAAAGCAGGCCTTTGTCTCGGCTCCTGTTCTCAGGCACCCTAACCCAGGGCTTCCCTTTATAGTCGAGGTAGATGCCTCAGAGGTTGGAGTGGGGGCTATCCTATCTCAGGAAGATCCGGAGTCTCAGGAATTACACCCTTGTGCCTTCATGTCCAGGAAATTCTCCTCCGCAGAATCCAAATATGACGTTGGTAATCGAGAATTGCTGGCAGTTAAATGGGCTTTCGAGGAGTGGAGGCATTGGCTGGAGGGAGCTAGGCATACTATTACAGTGTTTACTGACCATAAGAACCTGCAGTATATTGAGTCAGCTAAACGGTTTAATGCTCGGCAGGCACGTTGGGCATTGCTTTTTACTCGTTTCTGGTTTATTATCACCTTCAGGCCCGGTTCCAAAAATACTAAAGCTGATGCCCTGTCACGTTGTTTTCTTCCAGTTCACAATAACCATCCTGCTACTACCCCCATAGTTCCATCATCTGTCATCCGGGCAGGCCTCACACAGGATTTATTTACTCAGTTAGTCCAGCTTCAACAGCAGGCTCCTAAACCGACTCCTGCTGATCGTCTCTTTGTCCCTGAATTTCTGAGAGGCACTGTTTTAGCTGAGTTTCATGACAACAAAGTCTCTGGTCATCCAGGTATCACTAAGACCTTGGAGTTAGTCTCTCGCTCGGTGTGGTGGCCTAGTCTTTCTAAAGATGTAAGGGAATTTGTCCATTCCTGTCAGGTTTGTGCACGGCATAAGGTTCCTCGTTCATTGCCGATCGGGCAACTCGTACCTTTAGCCGTTCCTCTCAGGCCATGGTCACATATATCCATGGATTTCGTGGTGGACCTTCCTCTTTCAGCTGGATTTCGAGTCATTTGGGTGGTAGTAGATCGTTTTAGTAAGATGGCTCATTTCATTGCTCTTCCTTGATTACCCTCTGCTCAAGGGTTGGCAGTCTTGTTTCTCCGTCATGTGTTCAGGCTCCATGGGTTGCCCAGGGATATTGTCTCTGATCGGGGTCCGCAATTCATTGCTCGTTTCTGGAAACGTTTTTGTGCCTCATTAAATATGAACCTCTCTTTAACATCTGGGTACCATCCACAATCTAACGGACAAACCGAACGAGTTAACCAGTCATTAAAACAGTATTTACGGTTGTATTCGGCCAAACTCCAGAATGATTGGTCTGAATTTCTTCCGTTAGCCGAATTTGCTTATAATAACTCTTGTCATTCTTCCACCAAGGAGTCCCCATTCTTTTCAGTCTTTGGCTTTCATCCTAGAGCCAACTCTTTTTTTCCTTATTCTCCAGTCTCCTCGTTGACCTTAACCTCCCATCTCAGAACAATTTGGAGAAAGGTGCACCTTGCCTTGAGAAAAGCTGCCTTCCGAGAAAAGAAATTTTCTGATAGGCTCCGACGTCCTTGCACTTTTAAGGTGGGAGATAAGGTATGGTTGTCAACTCGCAACATGAAGCTCCGACAACCTTCGGCTAGATTGGGACCCAATTTTATTGGACCATTCCTTATCATTAAGAAGGTTAACCCAGTTGCTTTTCGGCTACGCTTGCCGAGATCTCTCAAAATTGGCAATACTTTTCACTGTTCTCTTTTGAAACAGTATTTTTCTTCCAGGAGATTTCCTCGAAGGACTTCCCAGGGTAGATCTTCGGTGGATGTTCAGGGGCAACAAGAGTTCTTGGTGGAGAAGGTTTTAGATTCTAAGCTTTCTCGGGGTCGGCTCTATTTTTTGGTCAACTGGAAAGGTTATGGCCCTGAAGAAAGATCTTGGGTGTTGGATAAAGATTTACATGCTCCCAAGCTGAAGAGCATTTTCTTTCAGGAGTTTCCTCAGAAACCTGGCTCTAGGGGTTCTTTAACCCCTCCTCAAGGGGGAGGGGTACTGTTAGGCGCGGCGGTCTTCGGCCGTGCCCTGACTGAGCAGCGGTCACGGCCGCCGCGCCTCTCTCCTTCCCTGTCCCCCGCACGGCGCCTAGCAACGCCAGGACGCCGTGCTCACGATAGCCGCCGGGTCCCTGGCAACGCAGGACGCCGTGCGTACAGGGCCGCCGGGTGCATAGCAACGGGGACGCCACAGGTGGACCGCGTTCCCCGTTGCTAAGAATAGTTAATTAGGTTGCTCGTGCAGCAGGGCAGCTGCACGGCAACTAGTAATTAGGGTCTGGGGGCTGGTCCTGCTGGCCCTCCTGTTATTGGCCAGCAGGGCCTTTTTATGTGAGCCAGCACACTGCAGCCCCGCCGGTGATAGCTTCTTGTATGCTGTTCCTGCCTTGCAGAACTCTGTTCTTGTCAGCCGTGTTTGGTGGATCTTGCTCCCTGCCCTTTGGTACTTTGGAGGTCCGAAGCCGGTCCTGGGAATCCTTCTAGTCCTTGCAAACCTGTTTGTCATCTGGGGTTCTCGCCCGGTTTCGTGAGTAGCAGCTTCTGCCGCGTGTTGCGGCCTATGCCGCTTAGTGTTTACTTTACTGTGAATTGGTGCATTTGCGGAGGTTTCTGCTTTCACTGTCCTCCCCGGAACTCGGCGGTGCCGTGTAGGGGAGTGGACAGTGGTTTCTTTGTAGTTCTTTTTCCTTTGGCGGCGTGCCGCACATACGTTTAGTTTTTAGGTAGTTTATAGCCCCTAGCGTGGTTGTTTCAGTTAGAGGTCCCCTTGTTATTACCCTGACTCAGTTCACGCCTTGTCTCTCTTTAAGACCTGAGGGGGCATCGGAGTTGGGCAGACCTAATCCGCCCTTCAAACGCGGCTGCCATGGGCCCAAGAAACCACAGTCGTTCAGGCGTGAATTGATAACACGGGTAAGACAACGGAGGTAGGGTGCTAGAGGCTATTTCCTTCCCATTTCCCTATCCCAGCATTCCGTCTTGGTGCTCAGGACTCACTACATAAGATCTCCCCTGTCCTGAGCATCAGGATCGTAACAGCCTGGAAGCCCAGGTAACTGATCTAAAGCAAACTGTTACGCGACTGAGGGGGAATCACAATCTTGAGCAAAGTTTAGATAGAACGGTGGAGGAGTTGCAGGGGGCGACACTGGTAGACGAGGACAACCAGGTAGCCAGCTGGGTCACAGTTAGAAGGAAGAAAAAGACGGGGCGGCACGACATCTCTGAACTACCAAACCCCATCAAATTTGCCCGATTGGATGAAGATTTGGTGGATGGTAGTGAGGAAATGACGGAGCTGGAGGAGACTGTTTCCTCTAGCAAACAGAGGAGTGGTCCATTCGGCACAGATGGGATGGAAGATAGAGAGGTACCTAGACAGATTGTGGTGGTATGGGATTCTATTATCAGGAAGACAGATAGGGCAATCTGCTACTGGGACCACGATCGCTGTACAGTCTGTTGTCTCCCGAGTGCTCAGGTACAGCACATCGCGGACCGGGTAGAAAATTAGTGGGAGGGGTTGGGAATGACCCGGCGGTCTTGGTGCACATTGGCACCAATGACAAAGTTAGTGGAAGGTGGGATGTTCTTAAGAAAGATTATAGGGGCTTAGGCAAGAAACTTAAGGCAAGGATATCTAAGGTAATATTCTCTGAAATATTACCCGTGCCACGCGCTAGTCCAGGGAGGCAGAGGAAGATTAGAGAGGTAAATGTGGGGCTTAGGGATTGGTGCAGGAAGGAGGGATTCGTTTTCTTGGAGCATTGGGCAGACTTAGGCTCCATCTTTTTTGTTGGGATGGATTGCAACTAAACGAGGAGGGGACAGCAGTACTTGGGGAAGGATGGTTAGAAGGTTGGAGGTGTCTGGGGGGAGGGAGTAGAAAGAATTTACGGAAGACTCAGTGAGAATAGAAAGAAGGGGCATAGTTAGGGAGGAGGAGTACAACAGGCCAAAAAAAAAAAAAATCTTAATCCTAGTTATCAACACATAAACAAGGAAAGTCAATCAAATCAAAGAACAAATAAACACGGATTAATAGTCAATAATGTAAACTTTATGCTTGTAAATGCAAGAAGCCTATCTGGAAAAATGGGGGAACTGGAACTAATAGCAATGAGCGAGCAACACTACATCATAGCTATCACTGAAACATGGTGGGATGATTCCCATGATTGGGCAGTACATTTGGAAGGCTACACTCTATTCAGGAAAGACAGGGAATACAAAAAGGGAGGCGGAGTTTGTCTTTATGTCAAGCCTAGTCTTACACCATACCTAAGGGAAATTGATTGTGAGGGTGGAAGTGATAAGATTGAGTCGATATGGGTGGAAATAATACTTGGGGGTAAGTAGCCTAAGAAACTGCTAATAGGAACATGCTATAAACCACCAGATATAACTGTGGCTGACGAAGTGCAACTCCACCAGCAAATTGTAAAGGCAGCAAAAATGGGGGAAGTGTTAATTATATGGGACTTTAATTATCTTAGCATTAATTGGTCATTGGAGGCAGGTGGAACAGCAAAGGGTAGGGCATTTTTAAACGTACTTAAATATAACTATTTGTCCCAAGTGATTGAGAAATCAACTAGAAACAATACCATACTAGATCAGGTCATAACAAATAATGTAGAGACAATAACTAACATTGATGTAAGGGAGCCCTTGGCAAATAGCGATCACAATATGATCACATTCGTAATATGTCACCAAAAACAGCATTATAAGGGTTTGACTAAAACTTTGAATTTGAGTAAAGCGAATTTTACCTTGCTCAGACAATCGATAAAGGGCGTAGATTGGGACCAAATTTTTAATGGTAAGAGTACTGCAGAAATATGGGTCACCTTTAAAACGTTGCTGTGCAAATTTGTACATACTGTAAATACATTCCGAAGGGGAGCAAAAGCAAGAGTAGCAGGTTCAAACCTATGTGACTAAACAAGAAGGTAAATTGATGGAGATAAAATGGTCGCATTTAAGGCGTTTAAATCGGACAGAAGTATGGTGACCTTCCACTACTACAAAGAGTGTAATTAACTATGCAAAAAGGAAATTAGAGCAGCTAAAATAGAAATTGAAAAACTGATTGCAAAGGAAGTTAAATCTAACCCCAACATTTTTTTAAGTATATCAATGGTAAAAGGATAAAAAAAGACAGCATAGGACCCCTAAAAAATTAACTGGGTGAATAGTGACTATGAAAAAGTAGAATTATGGAATAAATTCTTCTCGTCTGTATTTACTAGAGAGGAAAAATGGAAGGAATAGAACAAGATAAAAGTAAGGTTAAGGACCAAAATTATTTCTTGTGTTTAAGTGAGGATGTAGTCAAAGAACGACTGAATAAAATTAAGATCAATAAATCACCGGGGCCGGATGGACTGCACCCAAGGGTTCTCAAGGAGCTAAACTCAGAGATAGCAAGGCCATTACATTTAATCTTTAAAGCTTCCATCATGACAGGCGTGGTTCCAAGGGACTGGCGAATTGAGATGTGGTGCCACTTTTTAAAAAGGGAACTAAATCTAATCCTTGGAATTAGAGACCAGTAAGCCTAACATCTATAGTGGGGAAAATAATGGAAGGTGTATTAAGGGATAGCATTCAGGAGGATTTCGGATGCCTTAACATAATTAGTGAGACCCAACATGGGTTTGTGAAAAATAGGTAATGTAAAACTAACTTAATTAACTTCTATGAAGAAGTAAGTGCAAATTTAGACAAGGGAAATGCTATGAATGTGGTCTTTTATGATTTTGAAAAAGCTTTTGACACAGTACCTCACACAAGGTTGTGTCTTAAATTAAGAGAGCTGGGGCTTGGAATCAGCGTTTGTACTTGTGTCGAAAATTGGTTGGAAAATAGAAAACAGCGAGTGGTAGTCAATGGAACATTTTCAAGTTGGCCTAAAGTATTAAGTGGTGTACCTCAAGGGTCTGTACTAGGCCCTCTGCTGTTTAATATATTTATAAATGATATACAAAATGGTATTTAGAGTAAATTATCAATTTTTGCGGAAGTTACTAAACTGTGTAGGATAATTAGATCAGATCATGATGCTGACTTTCTTCAGAATGATTTAACTAAAGTGGGGGTGAGGTTCAATATAGAGAAATGTAAAGTTATGCATTTCAGGATCAAAAACAAACAGGCAATCTATACATAGAATGGGGTAATTCTTGGAAAATCAATATTGGAGAAAGATTTGGGGGTGATCATTGACAATAGACTTAGCAGTAGTCCGCAATGTCGAGATGCTGCAGTAAAGGCCAATAGGGTATTAACATGCATAAAATGGGGAATAGAGACCAGGGATGAAAGTATAATCCTGCCACTGTATAAATCGTTGGTACGGCCCCATCTAGAATACTGTGTACAATTTTGGGCTCCGCACTATAAAAAAGACATAGTTGAACTAGAAAGCGTTCATAGAAGAGCTACAAAATTAGTTGAGGGCCTAGAGTCATTGGATTATGAGGAAAGGCTACTTAGGCTTGATATGTTTACATTGGAAAAAAGGCGCATAAGAAGGGACATGATTAATATCTTCAAATATATCAAGGGGCAATATAAGGAACTTTCAGGCGATTTACTTATTAAGAGCTCTGAACATTTGGTCATCCTCTAAGGTTGGAGGGGAGGAAGTTTAAGACCAAGCGTAGGAAAGGTTTCTTCACAGTGCGGACTGTGAGTTTCTGGAATTCACTGCCAGAGAAAGTGGTAATGTCGGATTCAATTGAGACATTTAAGAAAGGATTAGACAAATTTTTAGCGGAAAATAGCATCGAAGGTTATAAATAGATTGAAGATAATACAGCATATAGCACCACAGGTTGAACTCGATGGACAATTGTCTTTTTTCAACCTCAACAACTATGTAATACTATGTAATAAATAAAGATAAAGTGCATAAGACTTATTCATTAAAAAGTGCACAAATCTTATGCACTTTGGGGGTTATTCAGAGATGGACACAGCCGCATGGTCGCTCTCAGCTGGTCTGCGCACGCGCACTGGTATTGTTTTCCTGCATGTGCTATGACTATTTGTTACATATGTAGGGTTAGTAGTACGCCAATTTTTTTTTTTATGTAAACTAGTGGTTAATTGGGCCAATAATTACTTGACATTATCGGGGTATTATTCTCCAAAGAGCAGAATAAAAGGTTCAAATATGGGGTGCAGGTATATGGGAGTGTTGTAAGGATGGGACTGGTGTTTTTAAGATTGCAGGTGGGAGTTACAGGTATTTTTTTTTAAAACATTATGTGGCTTTAAAATGACTCAGAAGTCTACTTGAGGTCATTTTAACTACAACATTTATTTTAACAAAAAATATTTGCTTTCTATCAATATTTCCACTGCTATTTAAAAATAAAACTGAAAAAAATCAACCATTTGAAACATTTTAAAAGTGCAAAAAAAAATGTTTCACTGGGTCTGTAATAGACATCTATACTGTTAAACCGATATTTATTTGAAGTTTATTAGGGTACAGGCGAATTCAATATTTTTTTTTAACATTTCTCTCAGAGTTTTGAAGAAAAAATATGGTACACAATTTTTTTAAATTGGGTAGCGCAAGAATCAGAGAAGCGCATCTCTCCGGCAAACGAAAATTGGTCCCAATAGCCACGTTAAACTTTGCTGAAAAAAATCTCACAGCCAATTGAATATGTCCCATATATAGATGAAAACTGGTCTCTGAATGGGTGTACCTGTTACTTGTGCCTGTGATGACAAATACAAATTCTTGCAATAGGTAGATGGTCCTAAATGACCCCCATATTTATCTGTTGTGTTATATCTGGTTCTAATATTGGACAGTACGGATGGTGTAATGGTTAGCATTACTGCTTCACAGCACTGAGGTCATGTGTTCGATTCCCACCATGGCTCTAACTGGGCGGAGTTTGTATATTCTCCCCGTACTTGTGTAGGTTTCCTCCGGGTGCTCCCACAATCCCAAAATATACTGGTAGGCTTATTGGCTCCCAACAAAATTAACCCTAGCGTGAATGTGTGTGTGTGTGTGTGTGTGTGTGTGTGTGTGTGTGTGTGTGTGTACATGTGGTAGAGAATATAGATTGTAAGCTCCACTGGGGCAGGGACTGATGTGAATGGGCAAATATTCTCTGTAAAGCACTGCGGAATATGTGTGCGCTATATAAATAACTGGTAATAAATAATAAATAATATGTCTCTGTGCCTGCATTTAAGGACTGTCTGCAGAACTATAGGATCACATGTGTTCCCCCAATTTGCATATTGTGTGGTGATGTACTAGGTTTGACCTATCCTGGAGTAATGTAGATTAAGGTGAGCAAACAGGAGCCTCACACATGCAGGTGTTTTGTATACGAGGGGTGCACAAACAGAGATGATAAGAACACTGGGCTCCAAGTCATCCTCTACAATGAAGGAATTATGAGACATTAATGTACAGTGTAAGTACTGTATGTGCAGTCTCACATAAGTCTCTGAAAGCATGCACCCACGCTCGCACCATCCACCTATCAGAAAGGGCAGGTTCAGCTGTTCTCTGAACTCTTCTTCAATAAAAGTCAACACATGCTCCACCAGGGCACTTGACCTTCCTCATTCCTCTATCTTCCGTACCTCCCTTTTGTTCCTTTGTATCAGTTCAGAACTTCCACCCCCCCCCCCCCCACTTGAAGGGCACAACACACACCTACAGTGCCATGGGAGAATTACATATGGAATAACATAATCCTTAATGTGTATTATAAACAAACCAACATCAAGTTCTCTGCAATTTATGAGGTAAAAAAAGACATTTATGATTTGTAATAACCTTTTTATTTACCTTTAGAGATGCTTTTTTTTTCATGTAAAGAACATTATCAATGTAGTACAGTCAGTCTGTCGGAATAAATCAGTCAGTCTGTCTGAAATTCTCCACTTTTCATAAATACACGTAGCCATTGGCAGATTTCTGCTCAGATTCTGAGCTGTGTGCATTACAAATGTGGATGCATTGGGGGGAATTCAATTGTTTGAAAAGATAGTCTATAAGATAGGAAAAAACAGACTCCCAACAGACTTTTCAAACAATTGAATTCCCCCCATTGAGTGATTTAGAGCAAACTGTGCATGCATCCTGGGTTGCATGAGCATCATACAGATACGGATCTTGGTCGATTCTCACTCGCACCTTGATGGGTAATAGCGTGGTAACGGGGCACTTGCATTGATCTGTCCTATTTCATACGAATCTAGTGGACCAAGCATAGGGCTGTTGCAGTTATTGATGATATTGATGACAACAGCTCTTGCAAGGGGAAGGGTGCGGATGGGGCAGTCACATAGATATGTCTGGCTCGGAATACTGGAAGATGCTCCCATGAGACTTCAGATTGCAGAAAGTGGACGGCATTGCAACCGCATTACTTGCAACCCAGAATTAGACCCTTAATGCATATACTGTACCTAGAAAATGTACGAATATATATGCAAATATACACTTTGTTACCCTATGCTTTATTTAGCTCTGTCTAGATTAAGCAGTCATTGATATAAGCAAAGTTAAAATGTCATCAATGTGCATGTGTTTACCCATTACGCACTTAACATGAGTTGTTTTTTTATAATCCAGAATTATTTCATCTTCAGTTACATGCTAGTCTTGTAGCTTGGAGCAGCGACTGACTACTTCATTTCACAAGGATTTTATTATATTACGCCACGTGGTAGGTCAGCGGCACTGGAAGAAAACATATTCATTTAGCTCCACAGAGAAATACAATGCTGAAACAACATTTTAATAGCACAGGGTGAGTACTTGATTTGAGGTTAGGAAACAGTCCCTATGCCGCACTGATATTATTCTGTGCAAATGAGTAATGTGTTCAATTATCCAGAAATATAGCAAGGGCAAATGGTTTACAGCTATAATTATGCTTTATGGATAATCACTTTAATGCATTGTGGAGGTGGGGGGCCTTAGTATTAGAAATGACAGTACAGAGCAGGCTGGAGAAGATACATCTATAAAATAAATCAATCAATTAGTATAGGCATTGTTGTATACCATGTTATCACAGAGCATATACCCATCAGAACCTTAAATAACATCAATGTTAATATGTGCATATTCTTTAACAAAAAATAAGAATTTACTTACCGATAATTCTATTTCTCGTAGTCCGTAGTGGATGCTGGGGACTCCGTCAGGACCATGGGGTTTAGCGGCTCCGCAGGAGACAGGGCACAATAATAAAAGCTTTAGGATCAGGTGGTGTGCACTGGCTCCTCCCCCTATGACCCTCCTCCAAGCCTCAGTTAGGATACTGTGCCCGGACGAGCGTGCATAATAAGGAAGGATATTGAATCCCGGGTAAGACTCATACCAGCCACACCAATCACACCGTACAACCTGTGATCTGAACCCAGTTAACAGTATGATAACAACGAAGGAGCCTCTGAAAAGATGGCTCACAACAAGAATAACCCGATTTTTGTAACAATAACTATGTACAAGTATTGCAGACAATCCGCACTTGGGATGGGCGCCCAGCATCCACTACGGACTACGAGAAATAGAATTATCGGTAAGTAAATTCTTATTTTCTCTAACGTCCTAAGTGGATGCTGGGGACTCCGTCAGGACCATGGGAATTATACCAAAGCTCCCAAACGGGCAGGAGAGTGCGGATGACTCTGCAGCACCGAATGAGAGAACTCCAGGTCCTCCTCAGTCAGGGTGTGCCCCTGACCAAGTAGCAGCTCGGCAAAGTTGTAAAGCCGAGACCCCTCGGGCAGCCGCCCAAGATGAGCCCACTTCCTTGTGGAATGGTCTTTTACTGATTTTGGCTGTGGCAAGCATGCCACAGAATGTGCAAGCTGAATTGTACTACAAATCCAGCGAGCAATCGTCTGCTTAGAAGCAGGAACACCCATCTTGTTGGGTGCATACAGGCTAAACAGCGAGTCAGATTTTCTGACTCCAGTCGTCCTGGAAACATATATTTTCAGGGCCCTGACAACGTCAAGTAACTTGGAGTCCTCCAAGTCCCTAGTAGCCGCAGGTACCACAATAGGTTGGTTCATGTGAAAAACAGAAAACACCTTAAGGAAAAATTGAGGACGAGTCCTCAATTCTGCCCTGTCAGAATGAAAAATTAAGTAAGAGCTTTTATATGATAAAGCCGCCCATTCTGACACACGCCTGGCTGAAGCCAGGGCTAATAGAATCTTCACCTTCCATGTGAAATATTTTAATTCCACAGTGGTGAGTGGATCAAACCAATGTGACTTTAGGAAACTCAAAACAACATTGAGATCCCAAGGTGCCACTGGGGGCACAAAAGGAGGCTGTATATGCAGTACCCCTTTTACAAACGTCTGAACTTCAGGCACTGAAGCCAGTTCTTTCTGGAAGAAGTTCGACAGGGTCGAAATTTGAACCTTAATGGACCCTAATTTTAGGCCCATAGACAGTCCTGTTTTCAGGAAATGTAGGAAACGATCCAGTTGGAATTCCTCTGTAGGGACCTTCTTGGCCTCACACCACGCAACATATTTTCGCCAAATGCGGTGAAAATGTTTTGCGGTTACATCCTTCCTGGCTTCGACCAGGGTAGGGATGACTTCATCTGGAATGCCTTTTCAGGATCCGGCGTTCAACTGCCATGCCGTCAAACGCAGCCGCGGTAAGTCTTGGAACAGACAAGGCCCCTGCTGGAGCAGGTCCTCTCTTAAAGGTAGAGGCCACGGTTCTTCCGTGAGCATCTCTTGAAGTTCCGGGTACCAAGTCCTTCTTGACCCATCCGGAACCACGAGTATCGTTCTTACTCATCTCCTTCTTATGATTCTCAGTACTTTTGGTATGAGATGCATAGGAGGGAACACATACCCTGACTGGTACACCCACAGTGTTACCAGAGCGTCCACCGCTATTGCCTGAGGGTCCCTTGACCTGGCGCAATATCTGTCTAGTTTTTTGTTCAGGCGGGACGCCATCATGTCCACCTTTGGTTTTTCCCAACGGTTTACAATCATGTGGAAGACTTCCCGCTGAAGTCCCCACTCTCCCGGGTGGAGGTTATGCCTGCTGAGGAAGTCTGCTTCCCAGTTTTCCACTCCCGGAATTAACACTGCTGAGAGTGTTATCACATGATTTTTCGCCCAGCGAAGAATCCTTGCAGTTTCTGCCATTTCCCTCCTGCTTCATGTGCCGCCCTGTCTGTTTACGTGGGCGACTGCCGTGATGTTGTCCCACTGGATCAATACCGGCTGACCTTGAAGCAGAGGTCTTGCTAAGCTTAGAGCCTTGTAAATTGCCCTTAGCTCCAGTATATTTATGTGGAGAGAAGTCTCCAGACTTGATCACACTCCCTGGAATTTTTTTCCTTGTGTGACTGCTCCCCAGCCACTCAGGCTGGCATCCGTGGTCACCAGGACCCAGCCCTGAATGTCGAATCTGCGGCCCTTTCATAGATGAGCACTCTGCAGCCACCGCAGAAGAAAACACCCTTGTCCTTGGAGACAGGGTTATCCGCTGATGCATCTGAAGATGCGATCCGGACCATTTTCCCAGCAGATTCCACTGAAAGGTTCTTGCGTGAAATCTACCGAATGGGATCGCTTTGTAAGAAACCACCATTTTTCACAGGACCCTTGTGCAATGATGCACTGATACTTTTCCTGGTTTTAGGAGGTTCCTGACTAGCTCGGATAACTCCCTGGCCTTCTTCTCCGGGAGAAAACATCCTTTTCTGGACTGTGTCCAGAATCATTCCTAGGAACATTAGACGTGTCGTCGGAAAAAGCTGCGATTTTGGAATATTTAGAATCCACTCGCGCTGTCGTAGAACTACTTGAGATAGTGCTACTCCGACCGCCAACTGTTCTCTGGACCTTGCCCTTATCAGGAAAGCGTCCATATTTCTTTTAGGAAGAATCATCATTTCGGCCATTACCATGGTAAAGACCCGGGGTGCCGTGGACAATCCAAACGGCAGCGTCTGAACTGATAGTGACAGTTCTGTACCACGAACCTGAGATACCCTTGGTGAGAAGGGCAAAATTTGGACATGTAGGTAAGCGTCCCTGATATCCAGTGACACCATATCGTCCTGGTTCGCTATCACTGCTCTGAGTGACTCCATCTTGATTTGAATCCTTGTATGTAATTGTTCAAATCTTTTAGATCTCACCGAGCCGTTTGGCTTCAGTACCACAATATAGTGTGGAATAATACCCCTTCCCTTGTTGTAGGAGGGGTACTTTGATTATCACCTGCTGGGAATACAGCCTGTGAATTTTTTTCCCAATACTGCCTCCCTGTCGGAGGGAGACGTTGGTAAAGCAGACTTCAGGAACTTGTGAGGGGAAGACGTCTCGAATTTCCAATGTACACCTGGGATACTACGTGTAGGATCCAGGAGTCCACTTGCGAGTGAGCCCACTGCGTGCTGAAACTCTTGAGATGACCCCCCACCGCACCTGAGTCCGCTTGTATGGCCCCAGCGTCATGCTGCGGACTTGGCAGAAGCTGTAGAGGACTTCTGTTCCTGGGAATGGGCTGCCTGCTGCAGTCTTCTTCCCTTTCCTCTAACCCTGGGCAGATATGACTGGCCTTTTGCCCGCCTGCCTATATGGGTACGAAAGGACTGAGACTGAAAAGACTGTGTCCTTTTCTGCTGAGATGTGACTTGGGGTAACAAAAGTGGATTTTCCAGCTGTTGCCATGGCCACCAGGTCCGATGGACTGCCCCTTTATACGGCAATACTTCCATGTGCCGTCTGGAATCTGCATCACCTGACCACTGTCGTGTCTATAAACATCGTCTGGCAGATATGGACATCACATCTACTCTTGATGCCAGAATGCAAATATCCCTCTGCGCATCTCGCATATATAGAAATGCATCCTTAAAATGCTCTATAGTCAATAAAATATTGTTCCTGTCAAGGGTATCAATATTTTCAGTCAGGAAATCCGACCAAGCCCCCCCAGCGCTGCACATCCAGGCTGAGGCGATTGCTGGTCGTAGTATAACACCAGTATGTGTGTATATACTTTTTAGGATATTTTTCAGCTTCCTATTAGCTGGCTCCTTGAGGGCGGCCGTATCTGGAGACGGTAACGCCACTTGTTTTTATAAGCGTGTGAGCGCCTTATCCACCCTAAGGTGTGTTTCCCAACTCGCCCTCACTTCTGGCGGGAAAGGGTATACCTCCAATAATTTTCTATCGGAGGAAACCCACGTATCATCACACACTTTAATTTATCTGATTCAGGAAAAACTACAAGTAGATTATTCCCACCCTACATAATACCCTTATTTGTGGTACTTGTAGTATCAGAAATATATAACACCTCCTTCATTGCCCTTAACATGTAACGTGTGGCCCTAAAGGAAAATACGTTTGTTTCTTCACCGTCGACACTGAAGTCAGTGTCCGCGTCTGTGTCTGTGTCGACCAACTGAGGTAAATGGGCGTTTTTACAAGCCCCTGACGGTGTCTGAGACGCCTGGACAGGTACTAATTTATTTGCCGGCCGTCTCATGTCGTCAACCGACCTTGCATCGTGTTGACATTATCACGTAATTCCTAAATAAGCCATCCATTCCGGTGTCGACTCCCTAGAGAGTGACATCACCAATACAGGCAATTTTGCTCAGCCTCCTCACCAACATCGTCCTCCTACATGTCGACACACATGTACCGACACACAGCACACACACAGGGAATGCTCTGATAGAGGACAGGACCCCACTAGCCCTTTGGGGAGACAGAGGGAGAGTTTGCCAGCACACACCAAAAACGCTATAATTATACAGGGACAACCCCTTATACAAGTGTTTTCCCTTATAGCATTTTCACATATGTAATCATATCGCCAAATAAGTGCCCCCCCTCTCTGTTTTAACCCTGTTTCTGTAGTGCAGTGCAGGGGAGAGCCTGGGAGCCTTCCTCACAGCAGAGCTGAGCAGGAAAATGGCGCCGTGTGCTGAGGAGAATAGGCCCCGCCCCCTAAAACGGCGGGCTCTTCTCCCGGAGTTTATGAGATCTGGCAGGGGTTAAATACATCCATATAGCCTCAAGGCCTATATGTGATGTATTTTAGCCATAAAAAAGGTATAATACATTGCTGCCCAGGGCGCCCCCCCCAGCGCCCTGCACCCTCAGTGACCGCTGGTATGAAGTGTGCTGACAACAATGGCGCACAGCTGCAGTGCTGTGCGCTACCTTATGAAGACTGAAAGTCTTCTGCCACCTGTTTCTGGACCTCTGGACCTCTTCAACTTCGGCATCTGCAAGGGGGGTCGGCGGCACGGCTCCGGGACGAACCCCAGGGTGAGACCTGTGTTTTCCGACTCCCTCTGGAGCTAATGGTGTCCAGTAGCCTAAGAAGCAAATCCATCCTGCACGCAGGTGAGTTTTCTTCTCTCCCCTAAGTCCCTCGTAGCAGTGAGCCTGTTGCCAGCAGGACTCACTGAAAATAAAAAACCTAACTTAAACTTTTATTCTAAGCAGCTCAGGAGAGCCACCTAGATTGCACCCTTCTCGGCCGGGCACAAAAATCTAACTGAGGCTTGGAGGAGGGTCATAGGGGGAGGAGCCAGTGCACACCACCTGATCCTAAAGCTTTTATTATTGTGCCCTGTCTCCTGCGGAGCCGCTAAACCCCATGGTCCTGATGGAGTCCCCAGCATCCACTTAGGACGTTAGAGAAACATTATACCAAAACACACATACATATGTTGTAATAAGAGCATACCTCCCAACTGTCCCGATTTCTGAGGGACAGTCCCATTTTCTCTTACGTTCTAGACTGGGGTCCACATTAGTACCATGGGGTATAGACGGGTCTACTAGGAGCCTTGGGCACTTTAAGAAATCAATAGTGTGCACTGGCTCCTCCCTCTATGCCCATCCTACCAGACTCAGTTTAGAAAATGTGCCCGGAGGAGCTGGTGACGCTTGGGAAGCTCCTGAAGAGTTTTCTGAATTTATTTTCTTTTTTATTATTTTCAGGCAGCTCTGGCTGGCACCAGGCTGCCTGCTTCATGGGACTTAGGGGGGGAACGGCCCAACCTCCCTAGGGTTAATGGTCCCGTTCCCCGCTGACAGGACACTGAGCTCCTGAGGGTCCTATTCGTAAGCCCCACCACAGCGAGCATACAGACCCGCAGAATTCCGCCACCCCTAACAGAGCCAGAAGACTGAAGAGTGGTGAGTAGGTGGCCGGCATGCCGGTTAGCGGGTCACCGGCTGTAATGGCGGCATGAGGGTAGAGCGAATTGATGCATGCACGCTGCTCTCCGGCTTCAGGGACACTGCAGTGGCCGCTGTTAGGGGCGGCTGAAGCCATGCTTATTACCCATGACTGGCACTGTTTACAGGGGTTCTAACCCACTGTAACCCTTTTAATTCAAGTTACCTCAGCCAGTATAAAAGCGAGAAGGCCACGCGCCATTAAGGGGGCGGGACCTTCACTATGAGCGGATCCAGCGGCTCACCAGCGCCATTTCCTTTCTGCAAGCTTGCACAGGCAGCCTGACTGGACAGTGCAGCTCCTCCACGCGGACTCCAAAGAACATCAGTGGTATCAGGGGGTCATAGCAAAGAAGGGGGAGGCAATAACCCTATTAAGAGTTTTTAGTTGGCGACCCAGCTAGGAGTATACCTTAGCTCAGTGGTCTCCAACCTTAATTGGGGTGTGAGCTACTAGAGAAAAATTAAACCTCCTGAGGAGCTACTAAAGTGTTTGAAAAAAAATGCTGTACTTGAATGGTTGCTGGCGTGCTCTCAGTGTTAAGACTGGACTCGTGGGCAGTGGTGTAGCTATACATTTTGCACCCTCCTGCCCAAAAAGTTTCTGGCGCCCCTCCCATTGCTATATTAACAGCAAATAATTAGCGCGCACCGTAGGTGCGCGTTCCAAAGAGAGGGTGTGGCCACACTGCAAGGGGTGTGGTATTGCAGGAAAAGACTACCTTATACCACAGTTTTGCAACCTGCATGCCCAGACGTTGGCCATCACAGGAAAAAAATAATCCTGACTCATGCCCCTTACATTATTTGCCATTTTTCCTCCTTATAGTAATGCCCATTACACATTATACCACACACCGCAATGCCCATTACACATTATGCCACACACAGTAATGCCACTTACACATTTTTCCACACACCATAATGCCCCTGACACATTATGCCACACATCGCAATGCCCGTGATACATCATGCCCCACACCGTAATGCCTGACACATTATGTCACCTACTGCAATGCCCGTGACATATTAAACCACACACCATAATGCCACTTACACATTATGCCCCACAGTAAGGCTTCTAATTAATTTTAAATGACCTGCTCATTGTCAGGGGTCTCATGCTCATTGCCAGGGGTTTCATATTCGTTGCCAGGGGTTTCATGCTCTGGGTGTCCTGCTTGTTGCCAGGGGGGTAATGCTTGTTGCCAGGAGGGTAATGGTCATTGTCAGGGGTTTCATGCTCTGGGTTCCATGCTTGTTGCGAGGGGTGTCATGCTCATTGCCAGGGGTCTTGTTGACAGGGGTGTAATGCTCTGCGTGTCATGCTCGTTGCCCATGGTCTTGTTGCCAGGGGTGTAATACTCTGTGCATCACGCTCATTGCCAGGGGTGTAATGCTCTGCATGTCATGCTCATTGCCAGGGGTCTTGTTGCCAGGGGTGTAATGCTATGTGTGTCATGCTCGTTGTCAGGGGTCTAGTTGCCAGTTGTGTAACACTCGTTACCAGGGAGGGGCATACTGTACAAAGTGCACACATGATGGAAAAAGACAGCATGGTATACAGCAGCTCTCCCCCAGCCCCTGCACTAACTCACACTCCAAGACTGCCTGACACCAGAAATTGTCCTAGCTCAGCCGCCACCTCCCCGGAGTCTCCAGAGCCCAGCCTTCCTCTGCCTCTGCCAGGCTGCCCACTTCTGTCTACCCCCAGCTCCTTGCTCAGGCTCTGATAGACACTGAGGAGGCTGAGGCGCAGCAAGCCGCTTAGATCGGTGTACGTCCACAGGAAGTGCAGAGTCATCTCTGGGAGATGCATCTCAAGCATGCTGGGCCGGATGGCAAGCTCAGCAGCAGGAGAGGACTCTCTCCGGGTTCCACCAGCGCTGAGCGCTCCCGGCACTTCCGGGTAGCTACAGCGTTGTGCTATCTGACAGACACTAGAGGTCAAGTATGACCTCTAGCGCCTGTCTCCTCCACGGCAGAGGAGTGCTAGGGATCGTCCAGGGGGAGTCAGTTGCGGACTCCCCCCTGAAGTTGGCCAGTGGTGACAGCCAGCACAGGTCCAGCGACCCAGATTGCGGCTGTGAGCTACCCGTTGCTCGCGAGCGCCGGGTTGGCGACCGCTGCCTTAGCTATAGGGACGCTGTGTGGCTGGCTCCATTTCTCTGTGTCTCCCTAGAAGGACTCTGTGTGGGTTAACTGTGCTTTTAACCTATTCCTCACTGTGTGGGTATGTGTTCTTTTGCATTATCATGTCAAAGGAGTGTGTATCATGCACAGCATAGTGCTTTTCTCAATCGGGGGGAACATTACAGTGTACTCAGGATAGTACACATTCTCAGCCTAGTGCAGTGGTTTTCAACCACTGTGCCGCGGCACACTGGTGTGCCACTAGTGGCTTTCAGATGTGCCGCCAGAGATGCGCTACCCGTCATCACGCTAGTGAACTTTGGTAACGCAGCGTGACACATCGCCTGCACGCCTGCCGTAAGCCCGGCTGCCCGCCCGCTGCCGCCAGCTGAGAGCCACTGTGCCTGCTGCTTCTCACTGCTCATGGCTGCATTACCGCGCGCCTGCCAACTGCCAACAAAGTGCTGCTCCCTGCTGCACCCCACTGCTCACTGCTACATTAACACCTGCCGGCTGATGCTGAGGGAGGGAGAGGTAAAAGGAAAAGTGATATTGAAACCTACGTACACGTATGGTCCAGTGTATTTTTATTCATTTTACAGTAATAGCTGTGTGAACAGTGTGCAGAATTAATGTGGGGGCCAATATGTGTAATTACTGTGTGTGGGAGGACAATATGCGCAATTAATGTGGGGGGACAATATGTGTAATTACTATGGGGGGATGTGTGTAATTGCTGTGGGGGGACAATATGTGCAATTACTGTGGGGAGCCAATGTGTTTAATTGCTGTGGGAGCCGGTGCATTTAATTAATTACTGTGGGGACCAGTGTGTGTTTTAATTCCCCATGTGGGCCAAAGTGTGTGGGTTGTTTTTTTTTTTGGGGGGGGAGTTGTTCGTGGGGTACTGATGATGTGCCTTGGCAATTTTAGAATTGTTTGGCTAGTCCTGAATTGAAAAAGGTTGAAAATTACTGGGCTAGTGGATCTGAACCAGTATGGTTAGATTCATTAAAAAGGGATCATTTCAAATATTTCACATAAATTATCCCAAAATGAGGAGACGCAATTCTTAAGGCAATCTATAGATAACCTGATGAATAGGGATTCGGTGGTCATTCCGGCGTCTCAGAACCCTGCTATTTGTCCACAGAAGCGTACTCTGGCCCAAATCATGCAGGCTGATACCGATGATGATGTGTCAGACCCAGAGGAGGGGGAGGTGGACTTGGGGGGGGGATGCAGCTCTAGCACAGGGAATACAGGCCCTGATTGAAGCTATAAGAGAGGTTTTGCATATTCCTGACAAGGTGTCAGAGGACGAGGAGGAATCCTTTTTTAATGTAAAAAGAAATCCTCTGCTACTTTTCCTGCTTCCAAAAGAATTACATTTCCTTTTTGAAGCAACTTGGGTTAATCCTGACAGGAAGTTTCAGATTCCAAAATGGTTGAATACATCCTTCCCGTTTCCTCAGGATGACAGAAGAAAATGGAAAAGCCCGCCAATAGTGGACGTGTCAGTTTCCAGGCTGTCACATAAGATTGTTTTACCAGTTCATGGGGCAGCTTCGTTGACGGATGCTGCAGACCGCAAAATTGAGACCACTCTCAAATCTCTGTACATAGCGGCGGGGGTGGCCCAAAGACCCACTATAGCTTATGCGTGGATCACTAGGGCTATTGCAAAATGGTGTGGAAATCTAATTGACGGGTTAGATGCCTTGTCCAGGGGGAAGCTTATTTTACTCTTACAGCATATACAGGATTCTGCTAACTTCATGGTGGAGGCCATAAAGGAGATTGGATTGCTCAACACGCGCACTACTGTCATGGCATGTAGGGGCTTGTGGCCACGCCAGTCGGCAGCTGATGCGGATTCCAGGAAAGGCGTGGAAAGCCTACCTTTCACAGGGGAAGACCTCTTTGGAGATGAACTGGATATGTGGATATCCGAGGCTATGGCGGGTAAGTCTACATATATTCCTTCCGCAGCTCCCCCGGCTAGGAAATCCTATTCTGCACCAACGTTACAGTCCTTTCGGACAAAAAAGTTTAAAGGTAAGGCCAAAGGCTCTTTTACTGCTTTCAAGGGCAATAGAGGTAAGCCCAGAAAACCTGTAAATACAGTCTTACAGGATCAGACCTCCAGTTCTGCTTCCGCAAAGCCTTCAGCATGATGGTGGACTGCACTGCCTGGTCAACAGGCAGGTGGGAGCCCGGTTACGATATTTCAGTCACGTATGGACCACCTCATGCCTGGATCCATGGGTAAAAGATCTTATCGTCCAGGGCTACAGACTGGAGTTTCAGGAACTCCCACCTCACAGATTCTTCAAATCCAGTTTACCAGCTTCACCAGAAGCAAGTATGACCTTACAAGCAGCAATTTAAAAACTGGTACAGATTCATGTCATTGTTCCAGTTCCACTTCACCTACAAAACAAAGGTTTCTATTCCAACCTGTTTGTGGTACTGAAACTGGATGGTTCGGTAAGACCCATTTTAAACCTCAAGTCACTGAACCCGTATTTATGGGTGTTCAAATTCAAGATGGAGTCGCTGAGAGCGGTGATCTCAGGTCTAGAGGACGGAGAATTCCTGGTGTCTCTGGATATCAAGAATGCGTATCTTCATATTTCGATTTGGCCGCCTCATCAGGCTTACCTAAGGTTTGCGTTGCAGGACTGTCACTACCAGTTCCAGGCCCTGCCCTTTGGGCTCTCCACGGCACCAAGGGTGTTTACCAAGGTTATGGCGGAGATGATGTTTTTCCTCCGCAAGCAGGGAGTGAACATAATACCGTACCGGGACGATCTACTAATAAAAGCACCGTCCAGGGAGAGGTCGTTACACAGCATTGTACTCTCCACACGACTACTCCAGGATCACGGGTGGATTCTGAATTTGCCAAAATCTCACCTGGAACCAACACAAAGGTTTTCGTTCCTAGGGATGATACTGGATACGGAGGTACAGAAGGTGTTCCTTCCTCTGGAAAAGGCATTGGCAATTCAGTCAATGGCAAGGGTCGTCCTTCGGCTGCCCTGATATCGGTACATCCGTGCATTCGCCTCCTGGGAAAGATAGTAGCCTCTTATGATGCACTGCAGTATGGACAGTTTTTACTCAAGACCCTTCCAGCGGTATCTTCTGGACAAATGGTCCGGATCACATCTACACATGCACCAGAGGATCCGTCTGTCCCCAAGAGCCAGGATTTCTCTTCTGTGGAGGTTACAGACTTCTCACCTGACCGAAGGCCGAAGGTTCGGGATTCAAAATTGGATTCTGATAACCACAAATGCAAGCCTCAGAGGGTGGGGAGCAGTCACCCAAGGGGAACGGTTCCAAGGAAGATGGACAAGTCAGGGAGCCATTCTTCCAATCAATGTGTTGGAATTAAGGGCAATATACAACGCCCTTCGAAAGGCATCTCATCTTCTTCAAAATCGAGCCATCCAGGTTCAGTCGGACAATGTGACAGCAGTGATGTACATAAACCGACAGGGCGGAACAAAGAGCAGAGCAGCAATATCGGAGGTGACAAGGATTCTTCTCTTGGCAGAGGGACATACTGTAGCGCTGTCCGCAATCTTCATTCCAGGAGTGGACAACTGGGAAGCATACTTCCTCAGCAGACACAACCTCCGCCAGGGAGAGTGGGGCCTTCACCCGGAGGAGTTCGGGTGCTTGACACTTCGGTGGGGAATTCTACAGATCAACATGATGGCCTCTCCTCTCAACAAGAAGCTCCAGCGGTATTGCTCCAGGTCAAGAGACCCACAGGCAGTGGTGGTGGACACTCTGGTGACTCTGTACATTTTTACAGGTTCTTATGCAGGTTCCTGAGGTTACAGGTTTTTATGCAGCTTCCCAGTGCACTTAGGGGGTCATTCCATCTTGATCGCACGTAGCAACTTTTTGCTGCCTGTGCGATCAACTAGATGCCGCCTATGGTGGAGGTTTTTTTTGCATAGTAAGGTTGCAGACGCTTGTGCAGCCGTGTTATGCAAAAACATTTAGTGCAGTTTGTGAGTAGCTTTCAATTTACCCGCTGTGATGTCTTCAGCCTGTCCGGTCCCGGAATTGATGTCAGACACCCGCCCTGCAAACGCCTGGACACGCCTGAGTTGGACTCACCACTCCCAGAAAACGGTAAGTTGATGCCCTTATAATGCATTCCTCCTGTCAATCTTTTTGCGATCGAGGCAGCGATCGCTTTCTTCATTCTTCTTGACGTTGCCAGGCGACGGCCGTCGCTGGGCAGTGACGCACCTGTGCATTGCGGACGCCGTGCATGTGCAGAACCGACCCGTTCGCAACTCTGCAAAAAACAGCAGTGTACAAACGGGTCGGAATGACCCCCTTAATACAGGAAAATGCACATTAAGGGGTCAGTCCAATTACCCACAAAGTAAACTCGCACCCCTCGTGGTCCTTGCTAGTGCCCGACTTGCAAATTTGTATGAGTAGGCAGTACCAAAAACATTGGGCAGGATGTAATAAAGTCTGAGTTGGCCGGAGGTGTGGGTTCCCAACGAACTCGGACATGGTTATGCCTTGTACATGATTGGCGCTTTAAAAAAAAGTCAGAGTTCGGCCGGGATCCCGCACCTTCAGCCATTCCGGACTTTATTACATCTTGCCCATTGTGGGTAATTTGATTGACCCTATCAAATACCACAAAAAAAACAACCTGTTCAATTGTTTTATAGTCATCCAGATGTCCTTCACTTAAAATACTTAAATTGAATCTGGAATATATATTATTTGAAAAAACAGATTCATTTTCTCATAATGAAATGTGTTACAATTTTACCATTTAAAAATGAGTTAACTGTAAGCCATGGTAATTATTTCAGGACACAGCCTTAATTAAATCAAATTCTTTTATATATTAGCATCATTTAGAAACAAGCTTCATGTATAGGAAAATTCTTTTAACTCAACACATATTCATTTGTTCAAAAAACATTCTTGAGATAGAGAACAAGTACAGAACATTCACTGTTTAACTTTCCTACAAATACACTTATGTTACCAATTTTTAATGCGTGTAAGCACTGCCCTCCAGCTAAAGAAGGAAGCGGTTACAAATGCTATAGTACAAAGTTTCAATTATTTTGAACACAGTGTATATTTTTAATTAGACTGTTAAAAGATCATCTCTGCTTCAGTATCTTTAACCACCTGAATGGATTTTCATTAGCATTTAAAATAATCTTGAGGGTTCCTGTGGCTATTTGAATACAGAAAGACATTTCACAGCTTTCAAACTATAAGTAATTTTAACCGTATTAGCTGAGGATCAAAGTCCGCCAGGTATAACACTTGGGAGATGCAAATGCATGAAATCATACTTGGAGATATTTTTGCCTCAGTTACAGTGTGTTTCTTTGTAGATTATGATGCGGTATAATGAATTATTCCGCTGGTTTCATCATGTGGTTGTTTTGTGAATGTCCTATACAGTCCACAGGGGTCTTCCCTTCAAATGTCATCTGAAGTATAGTTAATCCTGCACTCTAAAAAGCCTGATGAAGAAATACATTTGCTAACAAAGGAACTGGAACAATGTTTTATTCAACTAAATTGAAATACCGTATTTTTAGGAATTAGATCTTTTACCAATGGGTTTGAAGTATGGAACACTATGTTCAGATGATTAATGATGTTTACATTTAAATATTTCTGGGGGTCATTCACAGAATGGCTTGTAACATGGTGACAGTAGAATAGATGCATTTGACAACGCATTGTTATACTGGTAATATTTATCTATTTATAAAAAAGTTGCCAATTCTGTGTCTGCCCCGGGACGAAAGAACAATTCGGTTCTGAAACATTGGAATAACTTCCTTTGTGTTGTGTTTTAGTCATAACTTCATTTGTGTTGTGTCATAATATACATTATGACAGTAATCACATAGATGGAGTATAATCCAACACACTTTAGTTCCACCTCAGGTAGGATACAGCTTCACATACAGGTTTTGAAGCTCAGGTTTTACAGGCAGTTCTTAAAAGAGCAGTACAACATTCCAAGTTCTGGTAATCACAAACAGTGCATATGCCAAATGGCTGCAAACGTAACCCCAGACTCCCATCTATCGCCTGGCCAATTGCTGGCATTAGGAGCAATGATCCTTTTTAAAGACAAGGTGAAGTGATTAGCCCAGCTGTGGCTTGCCACAGAATCTGCAGATATATCTATAGATGGACTGGGCAGTGTGTTGTGCTTGCACACTGTACGATCCAGCTGAACTGACGCCACAAAGTGGGAGAGCATTTACATGCACCTGCCCAGTTGTGCTTTCAATCAGCGCCGACTCTTGCAGGGAGTATACGGGTGGTCCTCGTACATACACAATGATACACCAATATATCTGACTGTAGATATATTGGTCATCATGTGTGTCACAGAGCTGACATGATATGCCTTAACGATAGCGTTCACAGACATATCATTGGCACACACTGGCTGACGGGCCAGCGATATATCAGCTGTTCAAAAGAACTACACTTTATAGCAGAATTGCACATACTATAAATATGCTAAGATAGATACACCTAGGGCCTCTCGGGATACTAGTGGGGCACCATACAGATTTATTTATATATATATATATATATATATATATATATACCTTCCTCCTTGGTGCCGCACTCCTGGCTTCACAAAATACACGACTCAGCAGTGGGTTCAATAACGTTTCAGTATTAAACTGTCTTCAGATTAACACAGCAATAGTACAGCACATACCTTTTATAGAACCCCTCCTCGTGCAAACAGGCTTGCCGGAGCGGGACCGCACGACCGTCCGGAGGCGCCTTAAAGTGATGTCATTCCGTGGCCGAAGCTCCGGTGCATCTGTGATTCGTTACCATAGTATTCATAAACACCCATCACCAATACACAGAAATTACATCTGAAACTGATACAAATATTAAAATACTGTTATAGCCACTGCAAATACATCTTAATTACAATGTATCCATAATGCTAACATACATAGCAACATTATTACCCAAGGCAATAAAGGAACATCTCCTATCATGAACACAAATACTTCTATTGCTAAGTGCTTACAGAAAGCTACCGAAATTCAGATTCTCATTTAATCCCTTTGGATGCAAAACCCCCAGCCTTGCAATCCACCGAGTTTCACACTGAATCAATTTGAGAGATCTATTACCACCTCTAAGTGAGAGGGGGATATGATCAATCATCCTATATCTCAAAAGAGGAGAGTGGGTGTTTCTGTGTCACAAGATGCTTTGTGACAGGTTGGTCACTAGACCCACTGGCCAAAGCATTACGGATTGAGGAGCGATGGGCTGCCATCCTTGCTTTGAACTTTCTTTCCGTCTTTCCGACATAAGAAAGTCCACACGGACATATAATCTGATACTCTACAAATGTAGTATTACAATCCAACAGATGTTTAATTGGGATTTTTCTTTCTGTCTGGGGATGCAAAAATGTGTCTCCCGGAACAAGAAATTGGCACGTGACACATGTGCATCGTATACATCCCATCCTTCAACTTTGGGAAAATAGTGTGTGCTGGGAATTACCTTTCTTAGAAATGTCCGCTTTTACTAAATAATCCCTAAGATTGCGGTTACGTGAGTAACACGGCATCAACTTTGTATTTGATAGGCCCAGACCATTGTCTGAATTTACCAGAGGCCAATGTTTTTTAGCTATGTTGTTAATGGCCGGTGATAGCTGGTTATATTTGTTAACCCATGGCATTCTCTTTTCAGTGCCCACCTGTTCAACCTTTTTTCTCAACAGTGTTTCTCTATCTATCTTTAATACTTTTTGTTTGGACTCTACTAGAGATTTTAATGTATATCCACGGTCTCTCAATCTATCTATCAAACCATCAATTTGGGATTCTGCAATTACCGGGTCACTATTTATCCGCCATATTCTAATCATCTGTGAGTATGGGAGACTTTTGACCATAGATCTAGGATGACAACTATTTGACTGAAGGAGATTATTCCTATCAGTTGGTTTTGAGTAAACCATGGTGCTTAGCTGATTGTTATGAATGCGAACTTTAACATCCAGAAAATTAATTTCATTAGGATCAATGGCATATGTAAATTTAATGGGACCCTCACATTGGTTGTAATTATCAATGGTCTCCTCCAATAACGATTGTGGACCCCTCCAAATTACGAACAGGTCATCAATTAAACAAGTGAATAATAAGATATTCCTACTCACTTCTTCATTAGAAAAAAAACATTTAATGTTCAATAAAAAACATAACAATATTTGCATACGAGGGGGCGGTGCTACTACCCATAGCACACACCCTCGTCTGCAAATAAAATTGGCCATCATACAGGAAAAAAAATTGTATTAATATAAGCTCTAAAAGAGATATAATAACCTCAACAACTGGTGCAGTAAATTTATCACTTTG